>NC_069137.1:29217876-29457190 GCF_026914265.1 Mya arenaria
AATGGAAAGAAGCAGGCGCCTATTAGCATTTTACAGTTACCTGTCTAAGACCAACAAAAATGCCTTTTTGATGTTCGTGTATTCCTTAAATTAAAGCTCATCTTTCTCAGGAGTATTACGTAAAACTGTCAAATTTGACTTTGATACAACGCTTTGCGGAAATAAGAAAATGAGAAAAATCGATAGAAATATAAATATATAGGAAATAGATACGGTAATGGGTATTATATAGATAAAAGGCAGAAGAAGAAAAACACAGATATGAAAATCAGTAAAAACCGTTCGGGATACTCGTACAAATCATTATATCAGCAAGCAAAAAGCGTTTAAAACACTCACACAATATACCTGCAATTCTGACAACAGCCATTTTGAAACGTCCAACTTGTCTCAGTTCCGCCTTTAACTGACCAATGTACATGCTCGGCTGACCACATAATTTATCGCTCCATGCATTCACACCTATGTGTTCACATGCCCAGGGACTAGAATGCATATATTCCGTACACAGTCTATTTTGTTTTGATACTTTAAATACTTTTATTGAGAGAGTGCACTGTACCAACACGGTTAATGAATTATATTGTTCTAATGCAGAACTGGCCTAGCGGGGCGAGTTTGAACGTGCTCCCCAGGAAAAGTGTTTATTATATTATAGAGAAGAAAGTCGCCTTTTTGCAGTCACAATCTATTATACAGAAGAAAGTTGCATTTCCCCAATCACATGCAATGACAAGACGAATGTTGATGCTAGGCATCAAAGACGCGACTGAATGGGTTTTATTGAATTTAATACGTGAAAAGTATAGATACCAGGCCCCAATTTCTCAAAAGTTCTTAAGCTTAACAGGCTTAAGTCGCTTATTTCAATTAGCCAAAATACATACTGAAAATGGATTTTGATCAATGAAAAATGGTTTATTCTGATAATCATACAGATAATGCCTACATATTTATTTTTTTTTAAATTGAAGAAATAAATTTAACACATTTTATAGAACAACAAAAATAGTGAGATTAGCTTAATCCTGTTATAAGGGACTTAAGAATTTTCGAGAAATTGGGGCCAGATTGGCTCATTAAAGTCATGTGGCAATCCGAATAAACACGGACATAGCCGAACTATGACGGTTTAATCAACATTCTAGTTTGTAGTTACTCGGTCGTCTCCAGCATGCGTAAATTATTTACAGCAACAACAACAACAACAACTTTTATTGCATTCATGCAATAATGCCTATAGCATACAAACAGTTAACGAGCAAACAGGTAAAATTTAGCGAGAAGCATAAAAATAAAATGTGAACATAGAGATAAATCATTGTAAGTAAGTAATAGTGATTTTTTTTGCAATTTAGGTAGAATGCTTATATAAAACATATTGTTATTAACAATTTGATAGAACAAAAATTTAAACAAGTAATTCACTAAAGTTCGAGTGTTTGTTTAACAGAAGTTAGATGGAGTAGTATTTATCTAGTCGTGTATATCTTGAGCTAACTTGTGTTTTTGTATGTACTCAATGACTTGACACCCACGTGCTATTTGGTACTACAACCAACTTTCTATGAATGAAAAGTATTATACATTTGTGAATGAGATTCTAACCGTGGATATATTATAGTAAATTATTTAGACTGGTACCTTGCATTATCACCGAAAAATATAGGTGTCGGGTCGATTCGGGTCGATTCGGCCGAGATATCATTTCGGCCTACTTTTATTCATTAATGTTTGTTTTAAATTGTGTGAATTACGCTTTGAACTTTCATTTTATATCAGTTAAATTCAAATTGTGTAAATTTCGTTATTGCAACTTATATTTGTTAGTAAAATCGTGTGAATTTAGCTTTGTACTTCCATTTTATATCACTTAAAGTTAAAATAGTCAATTAATGTCGAGTGAAGGCACTTATATTTGTTACTAAATGCTTAATTTAAACTATTATTCACAATATGCCCGTAAATTCTCAAATGCTTATTTACTACCACAGCGTGTATATAAATCGTTTTCACAGAAAGTAAATTTCTAAAATAACGAACTCGTATGACCGGCGACCAGTCAATACAAAAAGAGAGAGAGAATAACTTTTTTTTAATTTGTTGTTTTAAACATTAGGCTTATTCGTTCTATATAACGTTTTGGATTTTTTACACGCATCAAAACGGTTATTGGCGACAAATTTTAAGTAAAGTTGAATAAGAGTTGATATCATTAACAAATCTTCTTTTTTCATAACTAAAAATTCTCCGTATACACTTCCCCATTGACAATTCAAACATGTATCCATATAGACGCGGCCTTCTTATAAGTAGAAATTCGACTTTCTAAAAAGACATTAAATATAATACCAACGAAGGTAGCATAGTGCAGTCACATTCTATATTATAGGAGAGAGTCGCCTATACGCAGTCACATCTATATTATAGGAGAGAGTCGCCTATACGCAGTCACATCTTTATTATAGGAGAGAGTCGCCTATTCGCAGTCACATCTTTATTATAGGAGAGAGTCGCCTATACGCAGTCACATCTTTATTATAGGAGAAAGTCGCCTATTCGCAGTCACATCTATATTATAGGAGAAAGTCGCCTACTCGCAGTCACATTCTATATTATAGGAGAAAGTCGCCTATTCGCAGTCACATTCTATATTATAGGAGAAAGTCGGCTATACGCAGTCACGATCTATATTATAGAAGAAAGTCGGCTATACGCAGTCACATTCTATATTATAGAAGAATGTCGGCTATACGCAGTCACATTCTATAATATAGGAGAAAATCGCCTATACGCAGTCACATTCTATATTATAGAAGAATTTCGCCTGTATGCAGTCACATTCTATATCATAGGAGAAAGTCGCCTATACGCAGTCACATCTATATGATAGGAGAACGTCGCATATTCGCAGTCACATCTTTATTATAGGAGAGAGTTGCCTATTCGCAGTCACATCTTTATTATAGAAGAAAGTCGCCTATACGAAGTCACATCATATATAGGAGAGAGTCGCCTATACGCAGTCACATCTATATTATAGGAGAAAGTCGCCTATTAACAGTCAACTTCTAAAATACAAAAAGAAAGTCGACTATTCGTAGTCACATCTATATTGTAGGAGAAAGTCGCCTATACGCAGTCACATTCTATATTATAGGAGAAGGTCGCCTATACGCAGTCACATCTATATGATAGGAGAAAGCCGCCTATACACAGTCACATTCTATATTATAGGAGAAGGTCGCCTATACGCAGTCATATTCTATATTATAGGAGAGAGTCGCCTATACGCAGTCACATTCTATATTATAGGAGAAGGTCGCCTATACGCAGTCATATTCTATATTATAGGAGAGAGTCGCCTATACGCAGTCACATTCTATATTATAGGAGAAGGTCGCCTATACGCAGTCACATTCTATATTATAGGAGAAGGTCGCCTATACGCAGTCACATTCTATATTATAGGAGAGAGTCGCCTATACGCAGTCACATTCTATATTATAGGAGAGAGTCGCCTATACGCAGTCACATTCTATATTATAGGAGAGAGTCGCCTATACGCAGTCACATTCTATATTATAGGAGAAGGTCGCCTATACGCAGTCACATTCTATATTATAGGAGAGAGTCGGCTATACGCAGTCACATCTATATGATAGGAGAAAGTCGCCTATACGCAGTCACATCTATATTATAGGAGAGAGTCGGCTATACGCAGTCACATCTATATTATAGGAGAAGGTCGCCTATACGCAGTCACATTCTATATTATAGGAGAGAGTCGGCTATACGCAGTCACATCTATATTATAGGAGAAGGTCGCCTATTCACAGTCACATCTATATGATAGGAGAAAGTCGCCTATACGCAGTCACATTCTATATTATAGGAGAAGGTCGCCTATACGCAGTCATATTCTATATTATAGGAGAGAGTCGCCTATACGCAGTCACATCTATATTATAGGAGAGAGTCGCCTATACGCAGTCACATCTATATTATAGGAGAGAGTCGCCTATACGCAGTCACATCTATATTATAGGAGAGAGTCGCCTATACGCAGTCACATTCTATATTATAGGAGAGAGTCGCCTATACGCAGTCACATCTATATTATAGGAGAGAGTCGCCTATACGCAGTCATATTCTATATTATAGGAGAGAGTCGCCTATACGCAGTCACATTCTATATTATAGGAGAAGGTCGACTATTCGCAGTCACATTCTATATTATAGGAGAGAGTCGTCTATTCGCTGTCACATCTATAATATAGGAGAACGTCGCCTATTCGCAGTCACATCTATATAATAGGAGAAAGTCGCCTATTCGCAGTCACACTCTATTATATGAGAAAGTCGCCTATACGCAGAAACACTCTATATTATAGGAGAGAGTCGCCTATTCGTAGTCACATCTATATTATAGGAGAGAGTCGCCTATTCGCAGTCACATCTTTATAATAGGAGAAAGACGCCTATACGCAGAAACATTCTATATTATAGGAGAGAGTCGCCTAGTCGCCTACTCGCAGTCAATGTTAAACAAAAGAAAGTCGCCTTCTCGCAGTCACATTTCATAATACAAAAGAAAGTCGCCTACTCGCAGTCACATTTTGTAATACAGAAGAAAGTCGCCTACTCGCAGTCACATTTTATAATACAGAAGAAAGTCGCCTACTCGCAGTTACATTTTATAATACAGAAGAAAGTCGCCTACTCGCAGTTACATTTGATAGTACAGAAGAAAGTCACCTACTCGCAGTCACATTTGATAATACAGAAGAAAGTCGCCTTCTCTTAGTCACATTTTATAATACAGAAGAAAGTCGCCTACTCGCAGTCACATTTTATAACACAGAAGAAAGTCGCCTACTCGCAGTCACATTTTATAATACAGAAGAAAGTCGCCTACTCTTAGTCACATTTTATAATACAGAAGAAAGTCGCCTTCTCTTAGTCACATTTTATAATACAGAAGAAAGTCGCCTTCTCTTAGTCACATTTGATAATACAGAAGAAAATTGCCTACTCTTAGTCACATTTTATAATACAGAAGAAAATCGCCTACTCGCAGTCACATTTTATAATACAGAAGAAAGTCGCCTACTCGCAGTCACATTTCATAAAACAGAAGAAAGTCGCCTACTCGCAGTCACATTTCATAAAACAGAAGAAAGTCGCCTACTCGCAGTCACATTTCATAAAACAGAAGAAAGTCGCCTACTCGCAGTCACATTTCATAAAACAGAAGAAAGTCGCCTACTCGCAGTCACATTTCATAAAACAGAAGAATGTCGCCTACTCGCAGTCACATTTCATAAAACAGAAGAAAGTCGCCTACTCGCAGTCACATTTCATAAAACAGAAGAAAGTCGCCTACTCGCAGTCACATTTCATAAAACAGAAGAAAGTCGCCTACTCGCAGTCACATTTCATAAAACAGAAGAAAGTCGCCTACTCGCAGTCACATTTGATAATACATAAGAAAGTCTATTAACAGTCAGATTCTATTATATTAACGACATTCGTGACATTTACGACATTCACATTATACACGACATACACGCCAGTCGCGACATTCACGATACATAAAACATTTGTCACATTAATGACATTCACGACGTTTGCAAGATTCCTAAAATTCAAAACAATGCGACATTCAAAACCGTAACAACAGTCTAATCATAACTAGTTTATGTAACGAATATGGTCGTTTTGTTGTTGTAAATGTCCTAAATGCTGTGCATGTCTATATGTCACATGTGTCTTAAATGTTGCGAATGTTTTAATGCCACATGTGTCCTAAATGCTGTGCATGTCTATATGCCACATGTGTCTTAAATGTTGCGAATGTTTTAATGCCACATGTGTCCTAAATGCTGTGCATGTCTATATGCCACATGTGTCTTAAATGTTGCGAATGTTTTAATGCCACATGTGTCCTTAATGCTGTGCATGTCTATATGCCACATGTGTCTTAAATGTTGCGAATGTTTTAATGCCACATGTGTCCTAAATGTTGGGCATGTCTATATGCCACATGTGTCCTAAATGTTGCGAATGTTTAATGCCACATGTGTCCTAAATGTTGTGAATGTTTTAATGTCGCATGTGTCCTAAATGTTGCGAATGTTTTAATGCCACATGTGTCCTAAATGTTGCGAATGTTTAATGCCACATGTGTCATAAATATTGTGCATGTTTTAATGCCACATGTGTCATAAATGCTGCGAATGTTTTAATGCCACATTGGTCCTAAATGTTGCGAATGTTTAAATGCCACATGGGTCCTTAATGTTGCAAAAGTTTTAATGCCATATGGGTCCTAAATGTTGCGAATGTTTTAATGCCACATGGGTCCTAAATGTCGCGAATGTTTTTATGCCACATGGGTCCTAAATGTCGCGAATGTTCTTATGCCACATGGGTCCTAATTGTTGCGAATGTTTTACTGCCACCTGTGTCCTTAATGTTGCGAATGTTTTAATGCCACATGTGTCCTAAATGTTGCGAATGTTTTAATGCCACATGTGTCCTAAATGTTGCGAATGTTTTAATGCCACATGTGTCCTAAATGTTGCGAATGTTTTAATGCCACATGTGTCCTAAATGTTGCGAATGTTTTAATGCCACATGTGTCCTAAATGCTGTACATGTCTATATGCCACATATGTCCCAAATGTTGCGAATGTTTAATTCCACATGTGTCCTAAATGTTGCGAATGTTTTAATGTCACATGTGTCCTAAATGTTGCTAATGTTTTAATGCCACATGTGTCCTAAATGTTGTGCATGTTTTAATGCCACATGTGTCCTAAATGTTGCGATTGTTTTAATGTCACATGGGTCCTAAATGTTGCGAATGTTTTAATGCCACATGTGTCCTAGAGTTCACGTGATATGCAAAACCTTTGAAACAAAGAATGACATATTGGATTTTAACTGAATTAGTTAAGCTCGAAATAATACAGCTTTACGGCTAACATTCAAAATTGAAATATTCGTTAAAGAAATTTAACGACAATTTAGTGAAACTCAAAATCAATCCATACACATGTTTAACAACATCAATTTTGACTGATAAACCTGTTACTACTAACTAAATAATGCGTTTATGGAAAATATGAATTACTGATAACAAGAATGTAATTGTGTATTTAATTGCAGAAAGCGCAAAATATTGAATGATTGGAGAATGCTAAAAGATGTACAGATTGCTAAAAGAAATACAGTTTTTAATGCTCATTTCTTTCAACTTCCTAAGAACCATTGTTTTCGGCAGTTATTCATCCTATTTGGAATATTAAAACAATATTATTAACTGTGGTAAATCGTATCTGGAATTAAGATTGCATTTTTAACTTCAATTTGTCTACTTGCAATATGCTGTTCAGAATAATACATCTTTAAGGCTACGTCAACCTTGGTTATTTCTCACCATGTTATGGAATATATTCCACTCAGCGGCGGATCCAGAACTTTCTAAATGGGGGGGGGGAGGGGGGCACAACTAAATTTAAACATATCAAACTTTTTTTGAATGCATTATTTTAATCATATAATGACATGGAATTAACATTTGTCTTCACTGTCCATAATGTTTGGCAGATAAATTGAATTAAAAAGATATCATTTACTGAGATAAACCTTCCAAAAAACAACAACAAAGATATCGAGCCGTTTTGGGGAATCGAACCAGGGTCGACAGATTAACAGGCTTAGTCGTTTACCACTCGTCGACCTGAGCCACACAAATTTATAATTTAAAATTAGTGCTATATAAACCCACCTACACTACAGTATATTGATTACACTCAACAACTGCAGGTACTTCGGAAGCCATTGTTATTAATTTAAGTTAACTGAAGTAAAAACAACTTGACAACAAATTCCAAAAAGGGTTTCAAATAAATTATTATGTATTAATTCACAAAGGCTCCAGCATACTTCCGAGAACTAGACGATAATAAAGGCCGAAATGGAAAGTTTCAAAGCGGCAACGTTTTAAATTTAAAATTTTGTTAAATGTACGTCATGCACACACACATCTTGTTGGCATACACTGACATTATTAAAAGCAATGGCGAACATATAATGTGCACATGTTTAAAACAACTTATATTTCCCTGTTTCTTCATGAAAAGGTAAATTTTCAACATTGTCCGACGGAAAACAACGGAACCAGGGAGCAGCCATGTTGGAATATCAGTATCTATCATGTGTTTCCGGTACGGATAGAAAAATCCGACCCGAGGGCACGTGCGTAAGCCGGTAACGATGCTTGCCGAGTTACCGGCCACGCAGCGTGCCCGAGGATCGGATTTTTCGATCCGAACCGGAAAAACATGATCGATACATTTTCTTGCATATCTAAATTTATCAATTTGTTAAAAATTAACGTTGAAAACGAACTTTTGTACAATAACACCAAAAAGCGCGTTCGACGTTGCCTATCGACGTCATAGAGCGCAGTAATTTTGAATTACAAAAAAATAACGTTTATTAACGATTATTTATGTTCAATTTTAATTAAAAGTCTTGCAAACATATATATTTTATTGCGCTTTATTGAAATTGCATAATATATTTTTCATAAACAATACAAACAATGAAATAAGAAGTGGCGCGTTGTTGCGCGTGCCTCATCTTACATGGGGTATGTAAGATGGATTTTTCCATCACTGGTCACATGACCGGAAATACATGTCCCGTATGCAAGAATTCATTAAAGTATTCCTTTACACGTTCAATGACGTATGAATAGAGCTGACGTAGAAGCACATGTCACGAGAGCGTGAGAGTAGTTGAATAACTTATTAATTACATTCCTCATTAATCAATTACTTGGTTAAATTTGTATTATACTATTAATGTCATAATGTCACAATTATTATTGTTATTATTATTACGAAGACATTGCCACGACGTGACGTAACATTGCTATATAATATTTGCAACTTTAATGACTCAACCCAAATAGGCCCATTATAGGCCCGTGGCACTCAAAGTAGTATACAAAAATAGGCCCAAAATAGGCCCTTGGCACAGAGATGGTTAAATATAAAATATGATCTTACACTGAAATGAACAATTATCCTCTATATATGAGCTTAAATATTTACCCACGTGGCAATTAACGAGAAATAGCCTGCTGCGGAACTTACAGGACAGGCAGCTTAACTTATTGGCTCGTGATTTATATACGAAGTCATGCAATACGATTAGATATTTAAAGATGCACCATTCCTCCCATATAATATTTACCACAATTAATAATAGTGTTTTAATTTTCCAAAAGGGGTGAATAAATGTCAAAAACAATGGTTCTTATGAAAGATACCGAGTTTGATTTGAAAAAAATATACATAAACACGCCGGAATTTCTACCTTATAAGATAATAGTAGACCACAGTAAATCTTTGATAATTCACCAATCATTTAATATTTTTGCGCCTTCTGCTCTTAACTTCATGGTTACAGTCTACTTATCAGTTATTAAAATATTCCACAACTGCATTATTAAGTAAGTAGTTAAAGGTTTATAAGTCAAATTCATGTTGTGTGTGTAGTGATTTTGAATATGAGTGTCACTTTAAGATACAAAGTGAAGGTTAACCTTGAACGACAGGTAAGTAACACGGTCATACAATTAAAATGAATACCCATAAAAGGACAACATATATTTCTAAACCACGCGTTTTTACTGTTCTAGAAGTTGCTTTTATTGCTGAGAACAAATTTTATAAGATGTTCCCTTTATCCGCATTTTTAATTTTCATTGATTTTGCGCAGAAAAATGTTAGATTGGAAGAGGATAAAAAATAAAAGAGAGATACAATAAAAAGGTTATTCAGAAATTGTTGTCAATCAAAATTTCTCACGCAATAAACATATTTTAATAATAATTATTACATAATTATAAACACAATTTGCAAAAAGCAACGTGATGAACTCTTTTGGTTGAAGTTACGTGTACATGTAAACAAACATAACTTTTTAATGTACAAAACAAATGAGTTAATAATGGAAAATCTTTATTTATCTCTTTCTGGAAAATGCAAATATTTTTATTTTCATTAAAATTTTGTCGAAATGATTTGCTATTATAATTAGTTAATTTAGGCAATGTGTGTTCAAAAGCTGAATTCACATTTGATAAAAGTTTGATAGACTATAACTGTCGAAACTTGGAGAAATCCAGTGTAGCGACAGTTCTCACGAATTAGTCTTGATTGTTCATTTTATTATTTTATAATAAAATATTCAAAAACGTACTCTGAAAAATCGTGTTTAAATTTGCATTTTTAATACACATAAGGTCAATAGAAATTATTTCCATTTGAATAAAAGTTCAACCCTAGAAAGCGTTTATATGCGCACAATTATACAGTGGAAATATAGTACAGTCAGGGAGATTAACACTGTTTTTTCCGTTGTGTTTTTTAATTATTCACGTTAAAATATGGTAGTCTGTTACCGTTGACTTTGCTACACCCACAAACAAAATTATTGCAAAGGTGAAGGCTGGTTGTGCATTTCCGGTTTGAAGGTAAATATTTTTCTTCTTCGACAACAAATGCTTAGAAGTTACATATCCTATAATTGTAAAACTAAGTATTTTAAAAACCTCCATCCTTTATTATGTTACTCCAATTGATAAACTTCTATCATTGTTCGCAATTTTGCTGACAATTGATGTTTACTGCAGGGGGTCTGTTACTGAATTATTGCCTTTTATGGTTAATTATTACTGTTCGGGATGGGAAATCATCGACAAAAGTGTGCCCTGATATAACACAATGTGGTTTGTGATATATAAATATGTTTATTCAACGTATGGGGATGCCTGTTCAATAAACTTTAGCCCAAAATGCTAATCAAATCATCAGTTAAACATTGATTGCAATACTAGTTTGCTTTAAAGGCATTTTCAGGCAGTCAGTTTCAACTCCTTAAACTACCTTTGTAACTGCTTGGTTAGTGTGCTACAATTTTTGGGACAGTTCAGCAAATTGTAAATGCATAAACTGTTAGCTGCGTGATCAAAACACTTTGCCGTTGGATTAATATAGATCAAGACTGTACCAAATAATACTGTGATCATAGGACACACTTTTATGTACTGCACTGCATTTGAACAAAATAATTCAATTTCCTGCATCCTATCTAAAGTATTCTTCTTCTGAACATGTATTCCTTAACTCCATTTCAGGCAGAGTTTTGCTCAAAATTCAATAAATGGAAAAAAGGGTGTTTGTTTTAACTTCAAAGGGATATTTCTTAATTGACTAGATTGTTTATATCGGCAGCGGAAAATCAGGCTATATGGTTCAATATTGTACGATGTAATTTATGTAGTGTGATTCCCTTTTGATATTATTATTAAGAATCATGCTAAACATACTCTAAAGTGGCATCATTTTGCGCCATCAACTCCCCCCCCCCACCACCACCAACAAAAAAATAAAATCCCCCTCCCAAAAAAAGGGAAAGACCTGTTCAAAAGTCCGATTATATAGAAATGGCACCCATTTTGCGACGTCTTTTCTGTCAATATTTTTTCCGCGATGTGGCAATTCGTAAAAGGGCTCTAGAGCCAGTATTGCCTATTTAGATAGTCATTGATACAAGCTTAATTTAAATGAGATTCTCTCAGGCACTATATGTAAACCCCATCAACCTTTGAATATATTTCCGCCTAACTGTCAAAGTGAATAGACTTCGTCGATCGATATATTTCATGATCCAAAGCATCCACGCTACATTTACTGTTGCTTTTATTTCTTTTAAATTTATAATGTTATTGTTTTTCATACTTATAGACTTAATGAAATCTGTAGCGTGCTTGCCGAATGGGTAGTACCCGATGGTGAGGGTAAAAATACACGGTGAACAATGTCAAAATTATTGGACAGCTTTGTTATCAAAACGGGGCCAGCACCTGATGAGTCTTTCCGTACCCCCCAAAAAGAATAAGCAATCTTAAAGTTCTAGTAGTCGACTCACTCAAGATTGATACTTTTTAATATTTATAATATGTCTTAGGTGTAAATTTCTACTGTAATAAGACAATATTATAAATAATAAAATTGCAAGTTGATTTTTTTGTTTTGCGAGTTGCTTTGAACTCCTCAAAGTTAAATTCGAACCCTGGATCCATTAAAAAATCATAAGAGAAAACAAATATGGTGGCTTCTGATTTGTTGTTGTTGTATAAAATATGAAAGTGGTTCGGAGAAAACTGGTGTTTATTCTTACAGTCTGAGATGCATTAAATATCACTTATGTTTCAGACTGCCCTGTAATGTCTAGGTGCCTGACTCATGGGTATAAAATTCCGTCAATTGCACATGAAAGTTGTATCTGAAAGTTTGGCATTTTGATGAGACTGGTATTCTGTTCTTTAAATGCGCCTTAATCCTTCAAAAAAAATAATACTCATATGCCACGGCATGCCATTACAGTCGACCCTTGGAACACGGCCATAAGTGACAGGTTTTATGACATGTCATGTGCCAGGATTAAGCATGTCCTTGCAAGCTTTCACAATAGTTTTATTAAAACTAGCCATAAACAGTTATATGAAGCAGGGGTGTAGAAATGGGCCGGAAGCCGGTAAAATAACCCGGCTACTTTAGCATCTTCACCCGGCTATTTTCCCCGCATCAACAAAAATAAAATTATTTTATGGTCATGTTTTTATGTTTACATTCGTTTAAAACCCCGATTGTTGGTATTGTTTATTTTGGTTTCCGCATGTTCGGACTACGATACAGCATTAGCTTGATACGTGACGTCATTAGCCGCATCCCCCTCTGGGATGTTTTCAAGTACTATGGTTTGGGTTTCCCAGCGTTTGGAATACAATAACATTAGCTCGATACATAACCTCATTAGCCGCATCCCCCTCTGGGATGTTTTCAAGTACTATGGTTTGGTTTCCCAGCGTTTGGAATACAATAACATTAGCTCGATACATAACCTCATTAGTCGCATCTCCCTCTGGGGATGTTTTGAAGTTGAAGTTGATTTGTGAAGCAATGGAGGGTGAAAAAAAGAATATTTTTTTCCAGACACCAAAAAGCGTAATAAGTTTGCAACATTAGTCAGGGCTTCTGTTAGTCCTATTTCCATTTTCGCAACAGTCCTTTTTGTATACGCGTGTTACCCGGATGTAAACAAAATGAAACAAGCTTGCGGTGATGTCACTGCTAAACATAATCCATTATTTTGATGAATTTTACATGTACCTTTGAAATTTTGTACACTTTAAACGTCACAAAGTGTCCAGATATTTCTTTTGGTTGTTAAAACGGAATAAGTTAGCTGCAGGTGAAATATCTAGAACCACAGAAAATGAAGTTAGATGTTTAATTTTCAGAGGATCAGATTGATTCAGTGGCTGAAAAGTATATAATTGGTATCCTGAATCTGAATATGACAGTAATTTGGTTTATTAGTAAGCCCTCACTGGTGGTGGTGGTGGTGGTGGGGGGGGGAGGTACTCAGATTCAGTATCATATTCAAGTACATTTATGTTAAGGTTCCCTGTTACAAAATAAACATGCACCAGAAAGAAGACAAGAAATTTTGGTTAAAAAAGGCTTAAATTCTTACATTCATCCCACAAGGAGCCTTGCCCCCTTCTCCCTAACTGGGGGAGGTCACCCAGACCCCCCCCCCCCCCGCCTACTTTCAGGATATTTCCTGCTACTTCAATTAATTTCTACACCCCTGATGAAGCATTTAACTGAAATGCACTGTATTTGGTATGTATCTTGTAAGAAATTGTATGCAACAAAACAATCTAGTCTACATTTTTCCCAATAACAGTCATTTTTCATTTTAAATTTATACAGGGAATGTTCATCCCTAGCCAGTACACTGGGGAATGGATAAAAATCCTGGTATTTCAGTACAAGGATATTTCGGGAAACAATACTAACAATTTCATGATGATATCTCTAAAACTGCAAAATATACATGTTTACAAATAATACCATGCTGTTGCGCATTTACTGCCATCACACAATCATGATGTTAATAACTAAAGTACATTATTGAAATGATATGCAAAACTAGCGTATCAATATTCCAAATAAAGCTTATATTCATGTTGTTTTTTTCTAACAAAATCTCTAATGAATATAGATGAAGAAAAGCTTGGTGATTCATTTAAGTATTTTAAAACAATCAGGATGTTTGAAACAGACACTATGAAGGCAGTTGAAATAAGTTAGAAAAAAAGCTGTTGTTGCAATGGAAACTTGAGTTAAGTACCGGTATTTGTCATAAATTGTCAAGAAAATGGTGTTCTAATAACAATTCTTTTAAAGAAAGGAGTTTAGAAGAGTTGAAAGGGAACAGCTCATGGTTTGTAAATTGCACTTTTTTATTAGGAAATAAAGTGTGGCAAATAAGATAATGACAGCTGGAACCCTAATCGGCAAATGTTGATATTCACTCATTTAGGTATCATCTTTGAAGACCTCAATTTTCAATTGCGTTACTAAACAGAATTCAGATTTCTGTATGGGCAGAGATTCTCTGAATATTATAAGTCATGTTATAAAAGTATGTGTATTACTGTTAAAACTCAAATCTAGGTCTAGTTTGGTTTTTAGTTTTTCAGGAATTGCTTTAGTTTTCACAATATTAAAGCTCAAATGTCTTCATAAAATGTTACTTCCTTGTTTACAAAATTGGTAATTATTTCGCTTTTAATAATGACATTTTCCAATATTGAAATAGCTGATCTCATGGCAGACATATGATATTGGGATCAAAATGTCTGTTCTCTAACAAGTATGGATAATTGTTATCCAATATTTACCAAAGATACAATGTCTCTGGCTGAGGCATCACAATTATTACTCAAGATATACATTTATGGCACTTGAAATGTCGAAATTTAGCCAAATTCACTTTTAACCATATTCATTTTGTCCGCTCCATACCCTGATAGTTTCTTATTCAAAAGCTGAATGCCTATACACTGTACCTGTTATTTCCAGAACATGCCATCTTAATACAGCTTAGCTATTACCTGGTAATAAACATCAAGTATAGTAAATATATACACATGTGTACATAATAGATTACATATAACTGTGCGTGTGGAGACATTGTGTTTTCAACTTTTGAGATACAATTATAAACGGATTAATAGTAAACTTTTATAAGAGGCATTATATTATCAATATTTGCTGATATTTGTGCTAGGGTAAAGTCAATTCTTGATTATGCTTTTGTTGTTATGTGACTAACTTAATGGATATTCCACAATATTGTATGTATGAACTATCAAACTTTGTTATGTACAGAGGTATAATATTGTACTACATAAATATATGCCTACATCAATATACCACTGTCAATATACCTCTTAAATAATATTTGTTTGTCAATATACTTTTTGAGAATATTTTTCTGTATTAAAGATTGAAACGAAAAGTAAGAGCCAATTTTAAATTATATTGATATGTTGTATTCATAATAAAAACATTTGCATTAAGGAATGAGTTAATTATTCTCAAAACATTAAGTTTATCGTTTGTTGTTCTTTTCAAAGAAACAAGTGAAGCCTTTGTTTACTGAAGGCAGCTGCATGCAGTAATGATGTTATTACTTAACATATTGGCCATAATCCCAAACCATAAACCGTGCATTTAAATGAATGGTGTTACACACAAGTTGCAAACAAATTAACATTAACATTAAACAAATATGCAAATGCTTATCAAGGCCCAATGATATGGCTTACATAATAATCTCTGGCCTGACCTAATTGTGAGTTATGCCCCTTGATAATGATTGTTAAACAGATGAGCATCTACTTGGGGTACCCTTGATTTGTTTGGATTTTTAAAGCATTTTTCTCTCCACTCCTTTAATGCAGTGTTGTCTTCCTATTTCTTTCTGTCAGATTTTAGCCCTGATTTTAGTGGCCTATATCGTAATTTATCAAATGTCTTTTTTTCTCACCACATGTCAAAAGAAATTGGGAGTTCCAATTTTGCCTAAAAATGTAAACAAAACAGATAAAACAATGTGGTAAGGTTTGTTTAATTATGGACAATGTCATGTATACACCAATTCTTCCATACATAAATTGTTTGAGGGTGTAAATCCCTAATGAAATAAATGAAATCAACAAAAAACATCTTAACAGTTATCTATTGGAGATTCATCGCATCTCGGTATTAAATCATAGGAAGATTGCTTCAAATCTGAAGCCAGTAGAGCCAACAAAAGTACTATCTAATAAGCCTGTTTTGCTTCTGTTGCCAAAAGCTTCTTCCCCAATGACCCCTTGGGGGCCTGAAGCACCCCCTCCCCAAACCTCTTACCTAAATATATTCAGCCCTTTAGCTGCCAGGTCAATCATCCCTGGTTACGTTTGCACTAAGATTGTCCTATGAAAATCATGGAGCAGGACCATGACATTTTTAAACAGTGTAACTGGCTATTCACCATTCATCACAGCTTGCCAAGACCATTACAAAATAATGCTGTATCCTTTATGACTATTTCCACAGTTTGTTAAGATTCACCTGTTAAAATCAAGAAAGTAAGAGCCTCTGTAAGAGGATTCACTTAAGTTTTAACAATAAACTTAAGCTGGCTATAGTGTGATCTATGATTATGATGTTTGTTATAGTTAGTTTATTATAATAATGTTACGTTTGCATTTTATTATTATGTTGCAGGCACTCTTTTAGAATAAATGAGTTTCATTGGTAGTACATTATCATATAGCCTTATATATATGTGTGTGTGTTTCTTTTGGACTTTATATAATAAATAATTAGTAAAATGAAGTCACACATTGTAACTCTAATAGAGGCTAATACAAGGATGGCCTGTGTTATACCGGGTAATGTTGGTTAAATATGTTGGTAAATAAAATTTGCATGAAAACTGAGGTGGGGGGGTGTTGGTGAACATACATGATACTCTGGGCTAGACCAACATGTGAAACACTCAGGTGAAACACTTAATGTGAATCACTGTAATCATTAATGGACATTCCTGGCTGATATGTAACATGTATCACTTACAATATTAATGTAGAAATTTACTAAATACCTGAGGACCTGCCCTCAATGAGTCAAAGGTTGTGTTTAATTAACTGGACTTGTCTTTCTACTAAGGTTTAAAAACATCAATCCAAAAGAGCTACTTGATTTTATTTTTACCAGTACTTATATTTGTAAACTTGTTACTTTGGAAAATTACATGAATATTTAAGTTTAATTTGTGTTACTTGATGTGTATATTTTACATGTTGCATTATAAGCCTTACATGTTAGATGGTGTTGGTGATTAGTAGGTCATAATTAGGCTACATGGGTGGTTAATTAATTACATACATGTAACTATCACCATACATTTACATTGCTCTTCATATTGCTTAAGTGTGTGTAAAGGATTTCAAAGGATTTGTAACAGGCAAGATTATACTTATTATTTATTTATAATATTCATAGAGAAGACTTGTTTGTTTTAATCTTTAAGATTGCAATAATTCTTTTTGAATTTGTGTGAGCATCAACAGTTATATTTCACATGTAGAAGATGGTTTTTATGTTTTCCTAACAGATTCATTATCTGTTTTGTGTATTCACATCCTTTATATTATTGATAAACATGTACGTGGGAGCTGCCGCTAACATTTTTTTACTCATTTAATATATTTGGTATTGAAAACTTGCTATATAGTCTACTGTCTTAAGGGCCTGTACAGTAGCAAACAAATTTTGGGATGGGTACAGAATGGCAGCTAAAGGGTATCATGTCACTGAGTACACTGTCAGGACAAGTTGTCAGATCATAGACGAAAAACAGGCATGGCGGATGAGAGTATTAATTTTTGAACATACTGGAGTGAGCTTGATGAGATTACACTGCAGTATAACAGCAGCACACCAGCTTGATGAGATTACACTGCAGTATAACAGCAGCACACCAGCTTGATGAGATTACACTGCAGTATAACAGCAGCACACCAGCTTGATGAGATTACACTGCAGTATAACAGCAGCACACCAGCTTGATGAGATTACACTGCAGTATAACAGCAGCACACCAGCTTGATGAGATTACACTGCAGTATAACAGCAGCACACCAGCTTGATGAGATTACACTGCAGTATAACAGCAGCACACCAGCTTGATGAGATTACACTGCAGTATAACAGCAGCACACCAGCTTGATGAGATTACACTGCAGTATAACAGCAGCACACCAGCTTGATGAGATTACACTGCAGTATAACAGCAGCACACCAGCTTGATGAGATTACACTGCAGTATAACAGCAGCACAGCAGCTTGATGAGATTACACTGCAGTATAACAGCAGCACACCAGCTTGATGAGATTACACTGCAGTATAACAGCAGCACACCAGCTTGATGAGATTACACTGCAGTATAACAGCAGCACACCAGCTTGATGAGATTACACTGCAGTATAACAGCAGCACAGCAGCTTGATGAGATTACACTGCAGTATAACAGCAGCACACCAGCTTGATGAGATTACACTGCAGTATAACAGCAGCACAGCAGCTTGATGAGATTACACTGCAGTATAACAGCAGCACAGCAGCTTGGCTTCGTTTATGTCGATAGAGCACTGGTAGGGTCCCATAATGGATTCTCAGCTCTCTGGTGGCCTCAGTGTGTACCATACTAGTACAGATGAACTACCATAGTCCTGCCGATGTACTTACAATGTTTTACCTCTCTTAGCCTGTTCTTATATAGTACAATGGCAGCTCAACAGTATTACTCTGGTAGGCACATCGGTAGAACAACGACGGCACCTCCGTATAACATCGGTGACAGAAAACTTGTATTTCAGTAGAACATCAGCTCTTGTGCTGGTACTACAGTGTACATGGGTATTGTTACAGTCAGTTGAGAGTTTTCAAATACTTTCTCAACGGAGCCCTGCCGATTTTCTTGCCATTGTAAATTGTGCGCTCCTGTTTAGTTCCGGCGAGGTAGTGTGTAACAGGCCCTTTATGTGGGGGCATTTCCTGTTTTCTAGTTTTTTGCCACAGAAGAAGAAAACAGTCAGTGAATATTGAGGACATTACAGTTAACAATTAGAAAGTTGACAAACATACATATTTTCGTTTTGTTGTGGTGTATAAAACACTAAAATGATGTTCAATTTAACAATGATAATTATATATACACTCAAACAAAGCTGGATTGAAGTTGCAGGTAAACATACAGTCAATTGCACATGGCATTTTATATATAGACTGAGAATTACATGTCCAAAACCAAGCTGTGAGGCGACAACCCTCCCGGACTCACCTCATTCGTGACCTTATTGATATTGCATTGAACCTTCCAATTGACCTGATATATAAATAAATCCCACCCTTAAGTCTGGTTATATTACAAGATTAACTGATGATGCAATCTCTAGATTATGTTCAGACTGAAGAGCCTGAATTTTTTATCATTTATTCCAAGGTAAACAAAGGCAATTTCCTTATTTTCAGATCCTGAGACATACAACATCAGAAGACACCCACCTAGCATCCAGTAAACATGACAGATTCGGCAGAATTTCTAAAACTGACAGGTCAGAAATCGGAAGATGTGCCCGATATTGACCTGGACAATATTGATGAATTACTTGCTCAACTCACACAAGAAGAACTGGATGAGCTTAACGGTGACTTTGATCCTGATGTACGTTGAAGTTTTCTCTTCTTTTAACTTGTATGCTTTTCAAAGACATATGAGTAATTCAAGGTGTTGTCATAGCTTTGGTGTTGATGGTGTTGTTATCGGTTGATTTCAATCTCTGAAAATCGATCAATAAAAATAATTTGGTCTCGTTCGCAAGACTAAGTAATGTTGAAACCAACATAATATATATATATATATTTTCAGTTTTCATTCACAACATCTTATGATACTATGTTACTTTGTACATTTTAGAATTCCTTCTTGCCCCCATCAGAACGAATGCGCTCTCAGACAACTAAGGATCCTACCGGTCCATTCAGCCGTAAAAAGCTGCTGGCCTTTCTAGAGAAGAAGGCTAAGGACGAAAAGGACTGGGAGAACATCAAGCAGTATGTGAAGAAAGCTCCGGGTAAGAGAAACACAAATATGCTATCCATTTTTTTAACTTTTTTGGGGTTTTTAAAGAAGAAAAAAATGAAGGTATAGAGTTGGCGTTTTCGTCATTTTCGTAGAAATTGTTGAAATTAACTTACTACACATGTTGTCAGAGACATTACACACTTGCACAGCAAGGCTGTTTACTCTGACTTGAATGAATGTTGAGTTATGAGCCTTTTTTCGACCAATAAAAATACCAGACAAGTGTTGGCATTCAATCTTCAGCACTCCTGTTGGTTGTTGAGTGTCAGTTTAAATTATTTTTTAATTGAAAAAAACTGTCATTTCGAGGTCTGTTCGGATATTTGTATATCTAAGATATGAAACATTAGAGGGAGTGGGGAATATTAGGCATTTTTGTAGATTAAACCTGTAGGAATGAATGATTGAAAATGACTTAACTCTTTCTCTAGCTGTTTGAATAGATTAGGATAAATATTTTATTAATATTTACCTTTTGTATTGAATACTTAAGATATTTACAGCATGTGTCCTTTCAGCTGAGATTTATCGATTCAATTTTGTGAAAACTTTAAAGATAATAGAGTCAGGACTATTAGGTGGTCCTGACCATTTCCTTTGGTAAATATTGAGCATGATGTGTCACTTCCATTGTAGACGAGATATTGATAATATGTTCATGAAAGGGATGAGTTTTGGCACAACTACTAGAACTAATGCATGAACATGATTGTGGTAGCTTTAATTAGACAACTTATTTATATGGTTATCATAAGTTGTATTAATAAGGTTGATGTTGAATGCAATGTTTTTGGAATGAAAGGTTGTTAAACATTAAGTTATTTTTATCATTAATACATGGTGGAATGAGATTTTACTGGACTTGTGTTTAACATTAAAAGTTTATGTCTGTTTTGAGGCCTGCCTTTTTGTATTTAACCCTTGAATTATGTGTTAACAAGTTAAACATGGTTGATAAATAATGTTTAATCCAGAGCACAACCCCTTTGAAAAATGTCCAGAATAATTTCACATGAATCACTTTGTATTTCCCCGACTTTTCTCTCCATCAGATCTCTTTGTCAATAAACATCTGACATTTAGCATGCCTTAAACGATGATGCAATCATTATATAAACTTGGTGTGATATGCAGCATAGTTTAGTTTTTCAGCATTTTACAATTTTGAGTGTTAGGACACAAAGCTTAAAGTGTTTTAGATAATAAATTATTAAACAATACTTGCTATACATATCCATTTTGACATAAGTTTGACTAGTTTCATCACTCTACTTTAAACAGTTTTACAGGTATACTTAGTATGCTTTGCAACAGTTGAAAATGACACTGATCTGCTTTAATAACAAAAACATTTTCAAATGCATTAATATGGATCCGCATTAGTTTCTCTTTATTCCATAGTAACAAGATGTTTCAAATGCAAATGTCCATTTTGAAGGATAATTATTTGGACTTACCCAATCCACCTGCCATTGCCATATCATAGCTTGCATGACATCATAACATTTCCTGACACACTATTATTTGGACTAAATGTACATTCCAAGGGCTCCAATGTATATTTTTTCCCCTGGCACTGTGTTATTGCCTTCCATGAATTGTCCCCCATGCATCAAATCATTTCTGACATACAATTACAGGTATTTGGACTATATTACATGATTTGTCCCCTTATGCATCCTAAACCTCACACATCTACTAATGTAAAAAAAATAATAATTCTGAGTTGCAAAATGATTTATACTACATAAAAACTGTATGTTTTGTGTTGCATTTACCGGTAACATGCTTTGTGTTCCCCAATGCATCTTGTGCACGCCCCCCCCCCCCCCACTAACCATTAACCTTTGCTCACCCAGGGTCTTCAGATGTGGCAGATATTTCAGAGAAGACCTGGAAAGCTAAGGAAGTGCCAAAGACTCAGGAGGAAAAAGACATAGATACAGAGTGGGACGACATTCTGACACAGGCTACAGAGGATGAGCTTGTCGATTTAGCAGGTAAACACTGTGTATCTAGGAAATCAAGTACATCCAGCATGTTAAGCAAGTTTTTTTAATCACAGACCACTCACCTTCTAAAACTAGAGATGGTCTGATGTGGTGTAACCATGCTTTGATTCAGTGATTTTGAACATTAATAGAATGCATGTTTCATTTTTGCGAAGTTTTGTGCCTCATCACCAGACAATCATACTTATTTTAAATATTATTGAAAAGGTTTATTTAATTTAATTTTTGCACATTGTTATAAGTTTGTTTGTTATCCCGTCTCTAGGTTAACATTTGAATTTGTTGTTTATGTGAATGTAAATACCTCAAGATGACTCATTTTCACAGACACCATCCAAATAATGTACTGACCATTTTTCAGCTGTGTTGGGATTTCATGGGATGCTGAATCAGACCCAGTTTTATGCCTCGGAGAATAATGAGAAACTGGAGAGTGGGGGCTTTGCAGGTAAGCTTAATGTGTACGACTTCATACAAGCATACATTGTAATGGCAGACTGTTATACATCTGAATGCCAACTGACTTCATACAAGCTTACATTGTAATGGCGGACTGTAATACATCTGAATGCCAGCTGACTTCGTACAAGCTTACATTGTAATGGCGGACTGTTATACATCTGAATGCCAACCGACTTCATACAAGCATACATTGTAATGGCAGACTGTAATACATCTGAATGCCAACTGACTTCATACAAGCATACATTGTAATGGCGGACTGTTATACATCTGAATGCCAGCTGACTTCATACAAGCATACATTGTAATGGCAGACTGTAATACATCTGAATGCCAACTGACTTCATACAAGCATACATTGTAATGGCGGACTGTTATACATCTGAATGCCAACCGACTTCATACAAGCATACATTGTAATGGCAGACTGTAATACATCTGAATGCCAGCTGACTTCGTACAAGCTTACATTGTAATGGCGGACTGTTATACATCTGAATGCCAGCTGACTTCATACAAGCATACATTGTAATGGCAGACTGTAATACATCTGAATGCCAGCTGACTTCATACAAGCATACATTGTAATGGCGGACTGTAATACATCTGAATGCCAACCGACTTCATACAAGCATACATTGTAATGGCGGACTGTTATACATCTGAATGCCAACTGACTTCATACAAGCATACATTGTAATGGCGGACTGTTATACATCTGAATGCCAGCTGACTTCATACAAGCATACATTGTAATGGCAGACTGTTATACATCTGAATGCCAACTGACTTCATACAAGCTTACATTGTAATGGCAGACTGTAATACATCTGAATGCCAACCGACTTCATACAAGCTTACATTGTAATGGCGGACTGTTATACATCTGAATGCCAACTGACTTCATACAAGCTTACATTGTAATGGCAGACTGTTATACATCTGAATGCCAACTGACTTCATACAAGCTTACATTGTAATGGCGGACTGTTATACATCTGAATGCCAACTGACTTCGTACAAGCATACATTGTAATGGCAGACTGTTATACATCTGAATGCCAACTGACTTCATACAAGCATACATTGTAATGGCAGACTGTTATACATCTGAATGCCAACTGACTTCATACAAGCTTACATTGTAATGGCAGACTGTAATACATCTGAATGCCAACTGACTTCATACAAGCTTACATTGTAATGGCAGACTGTAATACATCTGAATGCCAACTGACTTCATACAAGCTTACATTGTAATGGCGGACTGTTATACATCTGAATGCCAACTGACTTCATACAAGCTTACATTGTAATGGCGGACTGTTATACATCTGAATGCCAACTGACTTCATACAAGCTTACATTGTAATGGCAGACTGTTATACATCTGAATGCCAACTGACTTCGTACAAGCATACATTGTAATGGCGGACTGTTATACATCTGAATGCCAACTGACTTCGTACAAGCTTACATTGTAATGGCAGACTGTTATACATCTGAATGCCAACTGACTTCATACAAGCTTACATTGTAATGGCAGACTGTAATACATCTGAATGCCAACTGACTTCATACAAGCTTACATTGTAATGGCGGACTGTAATACATCTGAATGCCAACTGACTTCATACAAGCATGCATTGTAATGGCGGACTGTTATACATCTGAATGCCAACTGACTTCATACAAGCATACATTGTAATGGCAGACTGTTATACATCTGAATGCCAACTGACTTCATACAAGCTTACATTGTAATGGCGGACTGTTATACATCTGAATGCCAACTGACTTCATACAAGCTTACATTGTAATGGCAGACTGTAATACATCTGAATGCCAACTGACTTCATACAAGCATACATTGTAATGGCGGACTGTTATACATCTGAATGCCAACTGACTTCATACAAGCATACATTGTAATGGCGGACTGTAATACATCTGAATGCCAACTGACAGCATACATTGTAATGGCGGACTGTAATACATCTGAATGCCAACTGACTTCATACAAGCATACATTGTAATGGCAGACTGTAATACATCTGAATGCCAACTGACTTCATACAAGCATACATTGTAATGGCAGACTGTAATACATCTGAATGCCAACTGACTTCGTACAAGCATACATTGTAATGGCGGACTGTAATACATCTGAATGCCAACCGACTTCGTAAAAGCATACATTGTAATGGCAGACTGTAATACATCTGAATGCCAACCGACTTCGTAAAAGCATACATTGTAATGGCAGACTGTAATACATCTGAATGCCAACTGACTTCATACAAGCATACATTGTAATGGCGGACTGTAATACATCTGAATGCCAACTGACTTCGTAAAAGCATACATTGTAATGGCAGACTGTAATACATCTGAATGCCAACTGACAGCATACATTGTAATGGCGGACTGTAATACATCTGAATGCCAACTGACTTCATACAAGCATACATTGTAATGGCAGACTGTAATACATCTGAATGCCAACCGACTTCATACAAGCATACATTGTAATGGCGGACTGTAATACATCTGAATGCCAACTGACTTCATACAAGCATACATTGTAATGGCGGACTGTAATACATCTGAATGCCAACTGACTTCATACAAGCATACATTGTAATGGCAGACTGTAATACATCTGAATGCCAACTGACTTCGTACAAGCATACATTGTAATGGCAGACTGTAATACATCTGAATGCCAACTGACTTCATACAAGCATACATTGTAATGGCGGACTGTTATACATCTGAATGCCAACTGACTTCATACAAGCATACATTGTAATGGCGGACTGTTATACATCTGAATGCCAACCGACTTCATACAAGCATACATTGTAATGGCGGACTGTTATACATCTGAATGCCAACCTGACTTCATACAAGCATACATTGTAATGGCGGACTGTTATACATCTGAATGCCAACCGACTTCATAGAAGCGTACATTGTAATGGCAGACTGTTATACATCTGAATGCCAACCGACTTCATAGAAGCGTACATTGTAATGGCGGACTGTAATACATCTGAATGCCAACCGACTTCATACAAGCATACATTGTAATGGCGGACTGTAATACATCTGAATGCCAACCGACTTCATACAAGCATACATTGTAATGGCGGACTGTTATACATCTGAATGCCAACCGACTTCGTACAAGCATACATTGTAATGGCGGACTGTTATACATCTGAATGCCAACCGACTTCGTACAAGCATACATTGTAATGGCGGACTGTTATACATCTGAATGCCAACCGACTTCATACAAGCATACATTGTAATGGCGGACTGTAATACATCTGAATGCCAACCGACTTCATACAAGCATACATTGTAATGGCGGACTGTTATACATCTGAATGCCAACCGACTTCATACAAGCATACATTGTAATGGCGGACTGTTATACATCTGAATGCCAACCGACTTCGTACAAGCATACATTGTAATGGCAGACTGTTATACATCTGAATGCCAACCGACTTCATACAAGCATACATTGTAATGGCGGACTGTTATACATCTGAATGCCAACCGACTTCGTACAAGCATACATTGTAATGGCGGACTGTTATACATCTGAATGCCAACCGACTTCATACAAGCATACATTGTAATGGCGGACTGTTATACATCTGAATGCCAACCGACTTCATACAAGCATACATTGTAATGGCGGACTGTTATACATCTGAATGCCAACCGACTTCGTACAAGCATACATTGTAATGGCAGACTGTTATACATCTGAATGCCAACTGACTTCGTACAAGCATACATTGTAATGGCGGACTGTTATACATCTGAATGCCAACCGACTTCATACAAGCATACATTGTAATGGCGGACTGTTATACATCTGAATGCCAACCGACTTCATACAAGCATACATTGTAATGGCGGACTGTTATACATCTGAATGCCAACCGACTTCGTACAAGCATGCATTGTAATGGCGGACTGTTATACATCTGAATGCCAACCGACTTCGTACAAGCATACATTGTAATGGCAGACTGTAATACATCTGAATGCCAACCGACTTCGTACAAGCATACATTGTAATGGCAGACTGTAATACATCTGAATGCCAACTGACTTCGTACAAGCATACATTGTAATGGCGGACTGTAATACATCTGAATGCCAACTGACTTCATACAAGCATACATTGTAATGGCGGACTGTTATACATCTGAATGCCAACCGACTTCATACAAGCATACATTGTAATGGCGGACTGTTATACATCTGAATGCCAACCGACTTCGTACAAGCGTGCATTGTAATGGCGGACTGTTATACATCTGAATGCCAACCGACTTCGTACAAGCATACATTGTAATGGCAGACTGTAATACATCTGAATGCCAACCGACTTCGTACAAGCATACATTGTAATGGCAGACTGTAATACATCTGAATGCCAACTGACTTCGTACAAGCATACATTGTAATGGCGGACTGTAATACATCTGAATGCCAACTGACTTCGTACAAGCATACATTGTAATGGCGGACTGTAATACATCTGAATGCCAACTGACTTCGTACAAGCATACATTGTAATGGCAGACTGTAATACATCTGAATGCCAACTGACTTCGTACAAGCATACATTGTAATGGCAGACTGTAATACATCTGAATGCCAACTGACTTCGTACAAGCATACATTGTAATGGCAGACTGTTATACATCTGAATGCCAACTGACTTCGTACAAGCATACATTGTAATGGCGGACTGTTATACATCTGAATGCCAACCGACTTCGTACAAGCATACATTGTAATGGCGGACTGTTATACATCTGAATGCCAACTGACTTCATACAAGCATACATTGTAATGGCAGACTGTTATACATCTGAATGCCAACTGACTTCATACAAGCTTACATTGTAATGGCAGACTGTTATACATCTGAATGCCAACTGACTTCATACAAGCTTACATTGTAATGGCAGACTGTTATACATCTGAATGCCAACCGACTTCATACAAGCATGCATTGTAATGGCGGACTGTTATACATCTGAATGCCAACTGACTTCGTACAAGCATACATTGTAAAGGCAGACTGTAATACATCTGAATGCCAGCTGACTTCATACAAGCATACATTGTAAAGGCAGACTGTAATACATCTGAATGCCAGCTGACTTCATACAAGCATACATTGTAATGGCAGACTGTAATACATCTGAATGCCAGCTGACTTCATACAAGCATACATTGTAATGGCGGACTGTAATACATCTGAATGCCAACCGACTTCGTACAAGCATACATTGTAATGGCGGACTGTTATACATCTGAATGCCAACCGACTTCGTACAAGCTTACATTGTAATGGCGGACTGTTATACATCTGAATGCCAGCCGACTTCGTAAAAGCATACATTGTAATGGCGGACTGTTATACATCTGAATGCCAACTGACTTCGTAAAAGCATACATTGTAATGGCAGACTGTAATACATCTGAATGCCAACTGACTTCGTAAAAGCATACATTGTAATGGCAGACTGTAATACATCTGAATGCCAGCTGACTTCGTAAAAGCATACATTGTAATGGCAGACTGTAATACATCTGAATGCCAACTGACTTCGTAAAAGCATACATTGTAATGGCAGACTGTAATACATCTGAATGCCAACTGACTTCGTAAAAGCATACATTGTAATGGCAGACTGTTATACATCTGAATGCCAACTGACTTCATACAAGCTTACATTGTAATGGCAGACTGTAATACATCTGAATGCCAACTGACTTCATACAAACGTACATTGTAATGGCAGACTGTAATACATCTGAATGCCAACTGACTTCATACAAGCGTACATTGTAATGGCAGACTGTTATACATCTGAATGCCAACTGACTTCATACAAGCTTACATTGTAATGGCAGACTGTAATACATCTGAATGCCAACTGACTTCATACAAGCATACATTGTAATGGCAGACTGTAATACATCTGAATGCCAACTGACTTCATACAAGCATACATTGTAATGGCAGACTGTTATACATCTGAATGCCAACTGACTTCATACAAGCTTACATTGTAATGGCAGACTGTAATACATCTGAATGCCAACTGACTTCATACAAGCATACATTGTAATGGCAGACTGTAATACATCTGAATGCCAACTGACTTCATACAAGCTTACATTGTAATGGCAGACTGTAATACATCTGAATGCCAACTGACTTCATACAAGCGTACATTGTAATGGCAGACTGTAATACATCTGAATGCCAACTGACTTCATACAAGCGTACATTGTAATGGCAGACTGTAATACATCTGAATGCCAACTGACTTCATACAAGCGTACATTGTAATGGCAGACTGTTATACATCTGAATGCCAACTGACGTTTGATTGCCAACTCATCTCAGGAAGGATGTTGAAGGATTGCCTGGTGTGTCAGTGCTATGCCCTACAACCTTAAAAGACTGGTTCTGTCAATGGATAGTTTTGAAGTTTTATAATATCATTAGACAAACTTATGCATCTCCACATACATATAGTTCACCGGCCAAGCTTTGAGCCTTTCTCCCACTTTATTTTCAACTTGAACCTGCTGAACCTGGTGTCATCCAATAAACAAACATATAGCGCCAAATGTCAAAATGTCAAGGCATGCAGAACTTGGAAGATAATACTTAGATATAGTGAATTATCAAATAGATTTTACAGATTTAGTAAAGATTTATGATTTATTAACCTACATGATCTCATTAGAATATGCATTGGCATTCAACAGCCATACCTAAGGTCCTATATATATATATATATATATTATAAATATCATATGGCAGCATGTGTGACATTGATATTGTCAACCCCATGGCAGAATGTCACTTGAGGCGTATTATTTTAATATACCGAACACAATTAAGTACATAAAAGGTTTAAAAATGTTTCTTAATTAATTTAATTAAACAGGTTTAACAAGGTCAACAAAATATAACATAATAAAATAATTATATCTAGAACAGAATTCCACCGTTAATTGTGATAAAATTTCTTAAACTGACAGTTCCTTTCGTCTGAAGTTTTTTTGTACACATTGATGTGATGTGACAGCTGTATGTGTATAAGGGAGGCAAATTTAGCTCAAATATTGATGCTGTTATTTGCCCTTATATGACATTCAAAATATCACTGCGGTCACATGTGAATTTTGCTTGGTCACATGTCAAAAAGGTTGAAAAAATTTCTGACAGTCAAAATATCTCTTTTTTCGGGTAATGGGATTTTACCATTGTAGACAAAAGTGAGGTATAATGAATATATATATAGATATATATGTAATGTATTTCATCTGTATTACAGGTTTGGCAAAAGCAGAACAACTGAAGGTCGCCCCGTTTGAGCCACCAAATACAACAGACGTCGAACAGAGCATAAGACTCATCAAGGATAACGACTCTTCGCTTAAACATCTGAATCTGAATAATATTAAGGTAGGGGGCATAGGATCATTAAACCAAAAATGTCTTTGAAGATGCTTAATTTGAGTGAGTTACATGATGTCCATCGTTGGTTTTACATTGTATTCCTGTGGGTAAATTTACTGAAAAAATCTTGTTTTTCATGAATATTAATGAGGTAGGTACTCTTTGACTTAGATTTACCTTGACTTATGGAAGGATGATGCTACTTAATATTTAAAAGTAATTTCATTGGCTTAGATTCCGAAAATGCCTCGTTAATTTTTCATGATTAAGAAATTTTTGTAGTCAAATGTCCGAAGGTACTCAGTGGAGCATATTAACGACCATATTTATTACAAAAATATGTGACATAAAGTTTCCTGTTTAACATTTATACATCACACCATGCATAGTCTAAAAATTAAGCAAGATTTTTTCTTATTATTTAAACAAAGGCTTTTCTGTAAAGCTAAAATGTTAATCATGGTTTTACTTGAGAACGAGTCAAGATATACTCCCTGATGATTAATTTCAGTGATACAACATTTTAATCATAATATGGGATTTATTGTTCTGACAATGTCTTTGTTTGTAAAATTTTCGAACATATTTGAAGTATTTTGAGTAAACTACACAAAAGCATTCACATTCTTTTCTTTCTTTAGAATATTTCGTATGAACGTTTGGAAGCTGTGTGTGACGGACTCAAAACAAACACACAGTTAGAAACCCTTGAAATGGCGAGTGTTGCTATGACAGACAGAGTCGCAAAGGTAATTTATTTGTTCAGTTATAATATACCGATTGGCTAACATAATTGTTCATTATTGTGACCGTTTAGTGGTGAGAAACAGAGAAAACGCCAGCAGTGCTTTGACAGACGGAGGTTTTTTTTTTTTCAGTTATGTCAGACAGAGTTGTTGAGATAATGTATTAGTTGAGAACATTTCACATGAATGTTTGGAAGCTGTTTGGGTGGATTTAAACTGATTAACAGCCATATTTTCTGAATTACAGAAATTGAAGGTACAACAATGTACTTCACTGGCTGGCTAGTGAGTTCTAGGGGATTATGATTGATTTTTGTAAAAGTTTTCTTATTTTTAACTTAAATGTACAAGTTGTTCTGTTTACAGAGACTTAGTGAAGCATTGAAAGAAAACAAAACGCTTACTTCACTGAACATAGAGTCTAATTTCGTCACGGGAGAGTTGATAGTGGAAATACTGAAGTCCATAAATGTCAACAAGACTGTGACAGAGTTTCGAGCCACAAATCAGGTTAGAATCAAAAGTTTTATACAGAGTTATGGACAAGTTTGATGGTAATTGATTGATTTTAAATTGGTTGATAGTATAGATCAATAAAAAATGATCAGTTTGATACCATAAGCTGACGTGTTTATTAAAATGATCTAGGCTCATATCTCAAAAAAAAAAAATGAGAAATTTCATCCAATTTCACCTTGTTATTCAATAATGATGGGCGTGGATCAGTTGTGTATTTGGCCATATACTTTTATGTTTTACTCTGATACAAACACTTTGTAAATAATGAGCTCAATAACTTTACATGATTATTTAACAGTGGTGAAAATGATTTCTACTATTTACAGTATACATTGTACTGATTTGAAAAACACTTGCTCAAAATAGGAATTTTTAGCAGATTGAAAAGAAAGTATTTTTCATTTGATGAAATATTTGAAATAATTATTTTCAGAAACCAGAAGCCCTGGGGAATAAAGTAGAGACTAAGATTATAAAGTTGGTCCAAGAAAATGACAAAATGATGAAGTTGGGACTTGCTTTCGAATTCCCGGAAACTCGGGTGAAAGTCACAGAGAAACTACAAAGCAATTATGATCAAGGTGAGAGCATTAGCTCCCTTTGTTGTGTTAAAATCTCTTATAAGCAGTAGTTTTTAGGTGTGTTATGTCATTGACAAGCTTGTCTGCAATCCCAAGAAAAAATATTGAGGTATTGTCATAGTTATAGTGTTTTTGAAACTTCATCATCAGCATTGTTGTGAAGTCAAAACTTGGCTAAAACTAGAAAAACTTTCTAACTATTGACATGAAACTTTAAAGACATGTTCACACAGCCAATAGCGCTAAATAGACATAATAATGAGGACAGCTTCTAGAACTTTTATAAGATTTTTGAAAAACATGGCGGAGCCTTTTGACAGGGAAAATTTGAGTTGCGAACTTCTAAATTGCAAATATTAAAGTTTAACATAACTGGTTATTCTGCGACTTTTTTATCCCCCGCCTTGAAAAGGCGAAGGGGATATAGTAATGGTAGGCGCGATGCCGTGCATGCGTGCATGTGTGCGTGCGTGCGTCCGTCCGTCGGTCCCACATTCATTTCTTTGCATCTCCTCTTACATTTCTCATGCGATTTCTACCAAACTTTCACAGATTGTTAATCATAAAGTGAAGCAGCGCATATTGTTGGGCTTTTGCGATTCAACCATTTTTGTAGGAGTTATTGCCCTTTGCTTATTTTACATTTAAAATTGGTTTCTTCGCAACTCCTCTTTAAGTTTTTTATGCGATTTCTACCAAACTTTCACAGATTGATGATCATAAAGTGAAGCAGCGCATATTGTCGGGCTTTCCTGATTTGAACATTTTTGAAAGAGTAATTGCCCTTTGCTTATTTTACATTTAAAATTGGTTTCTTCGCAACTCCTTTTATGTTTTTCATGCAATTTCTACCAAACTTTCACAGATTGATGATCATAAAGTGAAGCAGCGCATATTGTTGGGCTTTCCCGATTCAACCATTTTTGAAAGAGTTATTGTCCTTTGCTTATTTTGCATTTAAAATTGGTTTCTTCGCAACTCCTCTTACGTTTTTCATGCGATTTCTACCAAACTTTCACAGATTGATGATCATAAAGTGAAGCAGCGCATATTGTCTGGCTTTCCCGATTCAACCATTTTTAATAGAGCTATTGCACTTTGCTTATTTTACATTTAAAATTGGTTTCTTCGCAAATCCTCTTACGTTTTTTCATGCAATTTCTACCAAACTTTCACAGATTGATGACTATATAGTGACGCAGCGCATATTGTCGGGCTTTTGCAATTTGACCATTTTTGAAAGAGTTATTGCCCTTTGCTTATTTTACATTTAAAATTGGTTTCTTCGCAACTCCTTTAATGGTTTACATGCGATTTCTACCAAACTTTCACAGATTGATGATCATATAGTGAAGCAGCGCATATTGTCTGGCTTATAAGCGATTTGACCATTTTTGAAAGAGTTATTGCCCTTTGCTTATTTTACATTTAAAATTGGTTTCTTCGCAACTCCTACGTTTTTCATGCGATTTCTACCAAACTTTCACAGATTAATGACTATATAGTGATGCAGCGCATATTGTCGGGCTTTCGCAATTAGCCATTTTTGAAAGAGTTATTGCCCCTTTTTTTACATTTAAAATTGGTTTCTTCACAACTCCTCTTACGTTTTTCATGCAATTTCTACCAAACTTTCACAGATTGATGACTAGATAGTGACGCAGCAAATATTGTGGGATTTCGCGATTTGACCATTTTTGAAAGAGTTATTGCCCTTTCTTTATTTTACATTTAAAATTGGTTTCTTCGCAACTCCTCTTACGCTTATGACTATATAGTGACGCAGCGCATATTGTCAGGCTTTTGCAATTTGACCTTTTTTGAAAGTTATTGCCCTTCCTTAATTTTACGCATTTCTTATGTTCCTGAGAAACTACCCTTACCATTGATTGGCTTTCGTTACAAAAAATGCCCCCCATGAGGCGAGGGATATAGCTGTCTGTGACCGCTCTTGTTTCAGCAGTTTCTTGAGCCATTTCTGCTAAACACTTGTCTCATGTACAGAACTAAATTATATACAGCATTGCTGACCTAGAGTATTGAGTTAAAAAGTTGTTTTTGCTTAAGTTGACCTTTTGTCATTCCATCAGTCTGTCCATTATAAAAGGTGTCTGCTTCATATCTCTTGAACCAATTGGTTATAAAATAAACTTGCCACGAAATGTTCAAACAGTTTAGGGGGCATGTAAAAACTAGCTTGGTTTAAGATCAAGGTCACTCTTAAAAGTCAAAGGTCATAAGACTATAATATGACTATATTTCATGTCTGATGTGAGGATGTGCAGAGAGCATGTTACATCAAGCTTGGTTTAAGTTCAAGGTCACATTTAAAGGTAAAAGGTCATATGACTACACTTCATGTCTGCCCCTCTCTCATGAACCTCTTGAAATAATTGAAAAAACTTGCCACAAATGTTTTTCATATTGAGGCAGTGTGCATGTTACAACCAGCTCTGTTCATGGTCAAAGGATTATGACTATATTTTGTGTCTGAAGTTCACCATATTGAGAATGAGACTGTGTCAATATGTTACAATCAGCTTGGTTCAAGGTCAAGGTCACACTAAGAGGTCAAAGGTCTTATGAATAAACTGTCTAGTTTAGGCCTGTTAATATTTCCATACTCTCTGTTATTATAACTACTGCTGTACTCCTCTGTTGTACCACTGGTTTAGCTTAAAATAGGTTCCTTGAGTTTTAACATGAATATTGTTTGTATTAAATATTACTACTATTTTGATATTTTTTCAGTACGCAAGAAGCGAGTATCAGACAAAGGAGAAGCATAAATAACATAACCACGGAGAACCTTAGTCAGTGTGGCATGATAACTACCTTTTGTGTATCTTGATACCCGTGACTGTGTCCTTTATTCTTCTGGTTTTATCCTCAAGTCATTTTACACCTGTGGACAAAAACCGTTTAACACTATTTGGAAATATACCTAGAGATACAAATTATGGATGACTGTGTACAGTTATATGGATACTAAGATATAAACAAAGGAATACAAATTATTGGACATCGATTCAAACCTGTGGAAAAAATCTGAACATTTGGCTAATACATTTACCCAATAAGTGCTGTCTATACACCTGTGGGCAAACTTTTGAGGACACTTCCATCAGACATCTTCAAAGAGATACACATTGTGAAATTGGTTCACAACTTTGGTCTGTGAACATTATCCAGGATAGAAATTAGCAAAGAGTCATTGATTTACACCTTTGAACCAGTCTGAAAACTTTTACTCTTGAAACTTTTTAATAAAGAAAGTGTAGTTACATCACATAGTATGACATGTATTGGATGTGAGACCTTTTTTTGAATAAAACTGTTTTGATTGTTGGCACATTTAGAAGTATAGTTTACACACTTAGATGAAGATCCCATTATTTGTTGTTATTATTTCGATAGAACCTTGAAATAGATCAGCATTTATTAAGACTTTGACAATTTTTGCCTGATATTTGTTTAGTTCATATAAAGGATATCAAGTCTCAGATCAATGAATTTGGTAAATGTAACTGGGATTTTAATATCATGGTTAGTTAAATGTATACACCCAAGTTTTTTGTTTTTATTTTTTCTATGAACAATGCCATTTTCCTTATATAACCTGTACCAATGTATTAAATCAGGATTCTGTGTTTAGCTTTATATGAAATCATTTATCTCATTACAAGAGGATTCTTGTTTTTAATTTATACTCAATGTCATTAAGATGTTTTATAAAAATTAAATTTAGATCTTATTTCTAAACTAAATCATGTTAGTAAATTTGTCTTTTGCGTCATGAACAATTATATTGCACTGACATTTAATTAACATGTATTAAAATATTTTAAATATGATTGAGAATACAATTTAAAGCTGCACTCTCACAGATTGAACGTTTTGACAATTTTTTATTTTTTTTGTCGATTGTTTATATTTTAACGAGCCGATTTTTGTGAACATCAAAAGAAACCAGTTATATAAGACTCCTGACAAAAGAGTAGATCACAGATTTTTATATTTAAGTTCAAAAATTGATGTTTTATGCATTTTTCTTAAACCATTAGTAACGGTTTAAGCCATAAAACTATAATTTTCGAACGGATATATGAAAACCTGTGATCTGATCTTTTGTCAGCAATCAATTTTATCGTTGGTTTGCAGGTATTTACGCCAAAAATTGCTCTTTCCAAGACAAATAATAAAATTTGTATTAATGGTAAATCTGTGAGAGTGCAGCTTTAATGAATATTGTTATTTTTGTTAAGCTTGTTGTTTTTTTTAAGATGAAAATGGTACTGCCGGTTATATATGTATTGCTTAGGATTACAGAGCTTAGATGTATTGTATTAATTTGCTTTCTGTAAAAAAAAATAATAAAGATTATATATTAATAGAGAAATAATTGCCATATTATATATTATTCATATATATAAATGATTATAAAAGAGGTTACTTTATTATAAAAGAGAGAAAAATATAATACTTTAATACAATCTCAAATCAATGAGGCTAACTGATTTTGTCATGTTTGCTGTGGTTATTACTTTGAGGTTAACTAACTAATCTTTAATTCAGATAATTGTAAAAGTATATGTTTGATATATGTTGTTTTTATTTTTTTTGGACATATTTACTCTCAATGTTTTTAGTGAACTGCATTTACGGACTATAATTCACATAAAGTCACAGGTACTCGTTGTGATATGGGTACTCTGGCACTCATTGTGACACCAGTACTCAAATGTGAAAGGGTACTTCTTCGACCCCAGTACTCATTGTGAACTGGTACTCCATGTTAAATATTGCTTAACTTAAAAGCCCACAGAATATGTCTCCATTCTTTTATAGTAATTTCTCAATAGTGTATGCCTTAATCTGTGATCCAATTCTCTGAATTATGCCATAGGACTCAATCAAGATTTTACAATGTTTAATATGGTCAAATGTCAGAAGATATTTTGGAGCTGCTTCATCAAGTATCCTTGGAGTGTCTTTACCCAGAAGGTATTGTCACCAGTGCCATTGAACTGTTAAAAAGATCTCACAGGGGAGCTGTGTATCATTCATAAACTTAATTAATGACTGTTTGCAATATTTATGAAGATAGCTAGGTTTGTTTGACCAGCATCTGTCAACACACACACAAGAAATTGCACCTTAGCTACATTTATAAAAAAATATTTTAATGTAAGGATTTTCATAACTAGATAGTTCTCATTTCTATTATTGAACATAGTAGAAACTTGATTGAGTTTTAGATTTATTCTGGTGAGCAATAAGTATATATTCTTTTAGTTTTAGCGCCCATATTGTACAGGCTTTACATGTTCACACGTAATTTTGCATGAAATGTGTACATATATTTATTAAAACATCCTTCCATAACATGTTTATTTTGATTGATCAGGTAATACTTTACCATTTTTGTATGTCTTTATTCAGTACTGTAAGTTCATGAATTATTTGTTGTCGAAAAACCCAAAAAAGGTTTTATAATGTACAGTCTATCTGTACCGAAGAAAAAAAGCAATTATTTTGAAAAATAATTATTTCAATATCTACTTGGAAGTTACTTGTTTGGTAACACCCACATTCCTTGTCAATTGAAAAATCTGAATGTTTTTTAAGGTCTTAATACTTGACCGTATACATATGTGTCTTTGCTTAAATCTTGCCCTGTCAAGGGGCTAGTTAGTCGCTTTGTGTTAAAAGCAATTTTTTCATTGTAAAACAGTCAATCGATTATGTGTGTATCAGTCTAGTTAGTAGCCAATTAAATACAGCGTTAGATAGCATTGTGTATCACATGTACTCTGCTAGCCAATCATAATTATTGTTACTATGATTTTCAGAACAATATCTTACTATAAACATTGAACGAGAAAAAAGACCTAAAAACAGGAAAATAAATACCTTATAGAATGATTAAGGAACATTTGGAAACAGCTGTTTTATTGATTAAATAGATGTCAATGTTGTTATAATTATGACAATTCAGATCTGATTTCAATTTTACCAGATGTGTCATAACAGTTAAACTTATATTCACACGTTGTTTTTTTTTTCCATTGTTGCTGTTCTATATATAAACCTTGTACCATCATGATTTGTGTTTTAATAGGTGAACCTAGGAAAAGATTTTTTTAAATAAATAAAAACTTAAAAATATGCCTCTCATTTTGTTTCGTTGTATGCCTATTGAGTCATAAAAGTTTATAGGTAAGATTAGAATAAGCACATTGATATTCCTAATAAGGAATGTAATTGAGTTTCCTGTGTATGGGAGTGGTGTTGATGATGAAACTGCTCTTCTGAACAGAATGACAGGTATCAAGATAATATAGCACACTTCAGAAATGAGTGTATGGTTGAGTTTGACCTTGACATTCTCATCACCTTAACATTTTGTATATTTCCATTTGTACTCATGACCTTGGCATACAGTGTTTTCACTGTTTAACTCAAGTATGAACTTAACATTTAGAATATTCCCAATCATACTCCAAGCATGACATTGACATTCGTTTTTTTTTCACTGCTGTACTCAAACATGACCTTAAAATTTGGTAAACACCCGTTGACCTTGACATTTGGCGTGTTCACCTTTGCTCTTTCAGTATGACCTAAGCATTTGGTATTTTTACATGTGTATTCTTAGTATCTTCTCTATTAAAGGATAATGAATTCAATAATTAAATATGTCTATTTTAAAGCATTAAGGGGATTTGTCCGAGGCATATAAAGGAATTCCTTACATTCGAATGGGGTTAAATATATTCAACAAAAAGCCAAAACAGCAACTTTTATTGAAACTATTTATTGCTATAAAATATACAAGCATGACATTTAGATTTACAATAAAAACTGCACCACAATTATTATAGTTATCGATAAATGAATGAATGGTTATTAAAACAAACTCTGGGTGAAAATGTCATCCATTTGTAAATATGTGACTTTGTTTCACGCTTTGTGTGATTCATCCAATATTAAATGTTGATAATGATGACACTTCCACTCAAATATAACATTTTTTTATTAAAACAAAAGAACACCTTAGAATTATTAAAGACTTTGTGAATGTTGTAAAGACATTAATTATTAAGAACATAAATAATGATTTTAAAATTTATCATTACAAACAAAACTGTCCGGTAAAAATTATATTAAAAATTTAATTAGTGAATGTCATGATTTTTTTCTCTACAATGAAAAGATATAAAATATTACAGCTGCCTTTATGCTAGCACTGGAGAACACATTATATATAATGGCAAACTTTCTTTGACAAATGTCAAATATCAAATATCATCATTTTTGTTAAAATATGGTTTCAAAACACTAACAAGAACAGGACTTGAACAAACTCCGTCCATGATGGTACTCAAGGAAAAAGAACTATTAAACAAAATGTTACAAAACAGTAAGGCAATTCTGTCTTGCATAGCAATTTTTCAATATTCCTGGTTTTGACAACATTCTAGTCTCCAATGTCTCATCACTCTTTCCAAATACTCTTCTCATCTCCAATCATCCTTTCCGAATACTCTTCAATCTCATTTTACCAATAGGCTCCAATCTCCCTTTTCTAATCTTTACACTGTTATCACCCCTAGACCCTCTTCAGCTTGAAGGTGTTGCAGATTTCTCCAGGAACGGCCTTGATCTTCGGGAGGAGAACCCTCTGGAACACGCTTAAGTCGTAGTCGAGAGCGCCTGTAAAATATCCAAAACCCATGACACAGGAAACTGCCAAATAGTCTTGTCATTTTCACACTTAAAACTGTCACCATTTGAAAGTTTGTCACTTGGTAATTAAAATGTTTTGTTTATAATTATACTTTATTTTAGTTAATCATGAAGACAGCTGTAGGCTGACGTGAATCACTCTCCAGTTTGTTCCGAGTGCAAACAACTACTGATCTGATATCAATATTGAGAGGCTAAGAATAAATGCCCTTAGTGGGACTACAACCTGAGACCGTTTTGGTAAGAGGCTGACACATTTACTACTTGACCAATCTCATACTTAATCATCTTTGAAACATAGTTTTTAGAATAGATTATTGTGAATATTAAATGGAATAAATGGCATATGCTTAAAAATTGCAGATAACTAAATCATACCAGTTATGTTTGTGATGGCTACAACATCGCTGACGAGTTCCATTACAATCATTCCTGTAGAGACTTGGGCCCAGTTCATGGCGAACCACACCCAATCCATGGATGTTGCGACCACACACAACTAAAACATACATGAACACATTTTGACAGATAAAACCTTTTTCAGCTTTAATCAATTAAATTACATACACAATGAAGACATATACAGATATTCTCCAATAATTAATCCGGACACTTATTCTCATTTGATTGAATTACTGATAAATTTGGGGTTTTAAAAAATTCATATTCAAACATTCAATAAACATACCAGTACATATACTGCCAATAATCATTAAGCGGTCAAGTTTAATCATTTTGTAGGTAATACTGGTCAAGTTTAATCATTTTGTAGGTAATACCGGTCAAGATAAATAATTTTGTAGGTTATATTATTTTATAACTATTTAGCAACATAGGGTGAAGTGAACATACCAGCCAATTAGCAGCAAGAACAGCCTCCTTATCGCCAGTTCGCAGGAAGTTTGGTACTCTTAGGAGGAGAAAGGAAGTCCCAATATTGATGGAACTTGCAGCTCGAGTGAGAAATATAAGCACGGAATCCACCTTCTCAAGGGACGGAAACTGTTGAGGGAAAAACACAACATAAATGACAAACAATGCAAACTGTTGAAACAGACACCCATCCTATTTTAAGGACCAAAATTTAGGGAGGAAACCATCTTTGTTGATTCAAAGGTCATAATGCACCAGTCATGGGGGCATGGTTACTACGTGGCTGGTTATTGATCAGACAGGATTGATTTTAGTTACTTCTATAATTAAAGGGCCATAACTCAGTAGCAAAATGGCAGGTTAACAAATTTGTTGAAGATATTATGGTAATATACATTCTGACCTTATTCTAACCTAATTTGGGGGTGATTGGACAAATGCTTTTTAAGTTATTGATTGGACAACATACTCGCTGCTGCCTGACTGCCTGCCAACGTTTCGCAGGTAAGAGTACAGTATGTCCCATTTTATAAATGTGCATATAAAAGTGACTCCTTATAAGTGATGGCTCTTGCAACATGCATGATAAACACAAGCAAGGAATCCACCTTCCTGGAGAAAAACATAGAATCAATGACAAGAATTAATGCCCTTATATTGATGGGATTTGCAACACGCATGAGAAACACTAGCACAAAATCCACCTTCTCAGGGGAAAGAAACTGGGCAAAAAAGGAATCGATGACAAAAAGGATGCCCCAATATTGATGGCACATGTGACAAGGATAAAGAACACTACCAGGAAATCCAACTTCTCCTGGGACAGATACTGGGGGAAAGCATAGAATAAATGACAAGAAATGACTCCCTAAAATTAATGGCCATTGCAACACATATGAGAAACAGTAGCACAGCTTTAACCTTCTGAATGGATGTAAACTATTAGGAGAAAAATCTTGGAATATATGTGTTTTACCTGAACTTGCAACTTAACCAAACGAGTGACCGTACAGGCATCGTCTTTATAACAAGCTTATCATACAATTTATTTTTTATCAAATTCATAATGAACATGTATACTTATTGTTTAGTCATCTTAAATAAAATTTAACGTGGATATGGCCAGTTAAACCTTGAGGTTATTTTGTGCCTTACTTACCATCATACGTACACACCAGCCTGGCATTGCGTACCCCACAACTGATACAAGGATCATGATGACAAACTGTAGGCGGATGTGGAAGTTTGCCCGTGATGATATTTCTCCGTATCCACCCCAGTCATTTGATCGGAACATGTGAAACAGGGTACCCACAGTGGTTAGCAGCATCATGTAGAACATCTGTGTTACTTCCTGTAAATATCAAAATATGCAAACATATAAATAAAGCCATCACCAATTTATATAAGTTTTGAAATATGAAGTACTACTCTTTATCAAAGCTAATTGCATTATACACAAGTGTAAGGCTGTTGTGCGCAGGTGTATTGAGAAAGGCTGTTGAATGTTGTATAAAGGTGCATTGAGAAAGGCTGTTGAATGATGTACACTTGTGTTTCGAGAAAGGCTGTTGAATGCTGTACACATGTGTATCGAGAAAGGCTGTTGAATGCTGTACACATGTGTATCGAGATAGGCTGTTGAATGCTGTACACATGTGTATCGAGAAAGGCTGTTGAATGCTGTACACATGTGTATCGAGATAGGCTGTTGAATGCTGTACACATGTGTATCGAGATAGGCTGTTGAATGCTGTACACATGTGTATCGAGATAGGCTGTTGAATGTTGTACACATGTGTATCGAGATAGGCTGTTGAATGTTGTACACATGTGTATTGAGATAGGCTGTTGAATGTTGTACACTTGTGTATTGAGATAGGCTGTTGAATGTTGTACACATGTGTATTGAGATAGGCTGTTGAATGTTGTACACTTGTGTATTGAGATAGGCTGTTGAATGTTGTACACGTGTGTATTGAGAAAGGCTGTTGAATGTTGTACACGTGTGTATTGAGAAAGGCTGTTGAATGTTGTACACGTGTGTATTGAGATAGGCTGTTGAATGTTGTACACGTGTGTATTGAGATAGGCTGTTGAATGTTGTACACGTGTGTATTGAGATAGGCTGTTGAATGTTGTACACATGTGTATTGAGATAGGCTGTTGAATGTTGTACACATGTGTATTGACAAAGGCTGTTGAATGTTGTACACATGTGTATTGAGAAAGGCTGTTGAATGTTGTACACATGTGTATTGAGATAGGGTGTTGAATGTTGTGCGCATAATGCGGCATGTGCATTGAGAAAGGCTGTTGAATGTTGTGCACTGGTGCATTTTTGAGCGCAGTTGCATTGAGAAAGGCTGTTAAATGTTATACAAGAAAACCTTACCTTCTCCTCAATTCTGGTTGGAACTTTCTTGCCTTTTGGATTGTGCGTCATGAGATAACCACAGGCCAGGAACTTGCAAAGCATAGCCTGTAAGACAACTGATTGCAAATGAAACATGATCAAGCATACATATATGTACTTAAAGATAAAGGTATCAGGTGTTAATCTGAGCAAAAGTCAAAAACTTTTGTTTGTCAAACAATTCTTAACGTAATAAAAATGGTCCACAAGCCCCAAGCAGAACTGTGGTTGTACAAAAATCTGTTGCATAACATTTTTGTAAATTTCGGGCTTTGACCCTGTCATTTTCATTATAGTATTAAAGTTATACGAACATAAAGAGTTTTCAAACTTTATTTTTTTTCTCATTGACTACTGTATAAATTATGTTACAACATACCACGCAGCAGGAGAGGAGAAAGCTAGTCTGTACGGTGGAGTCAGTGCTGTTTCTCAGGAGGAAGTACTGCAACATCCAGAACATCCCCATCATACCCAGACTCCGGCCCAGAAAAATGTGAGTTCCGTCTATTGGCCCCGTTACCTGCAGAATAGTTATCAACTTATGGGATTAACATCTGTATTTATAGGCAAACAAAATTAACTACAAAAACTTGAGGAACTGTACAACTGGTTTTGGCCTTGATCCTGTCTCGTGCAAGATATGCACCAAATTTTGTTTGAAAACCTTTTTGTAGTTTTGAGTTTTGGCCAAAGCTGAAGCTTTTAACAATGATGCCACTGAAAACACGAAGGCTATGACAAAATTTGCAGAGGAGACTGCATGTTACAGCAGAAGGAAACTCAAGAGAATTACCAAGTATGGTCAGCATGGTTATGAATCGGCAAAACAGTTAGTGCAGTCGAAAAATTCAAGCATTTGTTTGATCAAGCATGATACAGGGTTGTCCAAATAATACGCGGACAGATTGTTTTACATTATCTTTTTATAATATCCAGATAAAAACAAGCTAAGCCTAAAGTACACTTAAAGGTTATTTCATATCAGTTCCTTGCGTTATTTGACAAACCTGTTTAGACATTTAGGGATTAGAATCATGTTTTGATTGTCTTTTATTTTAGACTAGGCCCAGGGCCACTATAAGGTAAGATCTTTCTTTTAAATATATGCAAGGTGCATGTATTTAAACATAAGCTCGTAAAGCGACAGTAGTCTGTAGGCACAGTCGGTCATATCAATGCATTTCATAAAAAAATTCATAGTTTCTCACAACATACCCATAGTGACAGTGCTGTCTCCGGACATATCAAAAATACACCCGCATTGATCAATCCGAAACAGTGAATGCAATCGAACCAAACTCGCTTGCCCTGGGTGATCAGAACCAAAAACACAACGCTCGCTATGATCTCGAACAGTTTCGACTTTGTGACATCAACGAGGTCATCTTTAGCTTCCGTCAGCCAATCAACAACTGTTTTATTGTACATCTTCTGAAATAAGTTAAGAGATTTATGGGGAAGTTAACAATATTTTGATTTTGGCGGATGTTTTGATTTTGAAGAGTGACGCGCAGGTTTGTAGGTCACAAATGCGCCACCTATAGGGATGGTATAGTTAAAAATATATTATGATATTCATGCCGATCGAATCAATATAAGGATGATGATGAAGATGATGATGATGATGATGATGATGATGATGATGATGATGATGATGATGATGATGATGATGATGATATGTATGTATTTATTTCTTTAGACCTTGCGGTCAAGGATAACACGTGAAAGTGCAAGCACTCATTTCCAACGGGGTCCTTTGTTTTTGCTGAAGCACGCGGAAGAGACAGTGGTGGGATACAAGAAGGGCCGGGTGCGATGCACTAGCACTTTTTCGAAGAGACCCCTTGGTTCTATTACGTGCTCGGTGTAAATCACCGATACACGGGATACAACTTTCCTGGGTTAAACCAGTACTGAGTACACCACTTTTCCAAGCACTATACAGTACCCTTTAAATGCCAAGCGCCAGGCAAAGGAGCTACTTGTACCAACTTTTAACGTCTTTCGGTATGACGCGGCCAGGAATCCAACCCTCGACCTCCCGCTCCGTATGCGGATGTCAACCACTGTGATGATGATGATGATGATGATGATGATGATGATGATGATGATGATGATGATGATGATGATGATGACGACGACGACGACGACGACGACGACGACGACGACGACGATGACGATGATGATGATGATGATGATGAAATTTACGCCGTGGGCATGACTGAGTTGCGGGCGATGGCGTCACTCGAAACACGTCACTTTATTAGTTGGTGGAGGACTAAGCCACATTTTGTTAGTTCGGTGGTGGACTAAGCAACATTTTGTTAGTTCGGTGGAGGACTAAGCCACATTTTGTTAGTTCGGTGGAGGACTTAGCCACATTTTGTTAGTTCGGTGGAGGACTAAGCCACATTTTGTTAGTTCGGTGGAGGACTTAGCCACATTTTGTTAGTTCGGTGGAGGACTAAGCCACATTTTGTTAGTTCGGTGGTGGACTAAGCCACATTTTGTTAGTTCGGTGGAGGACTAAGCCACATTTTGTTAGTTCGGTGGTGGACTAAGCCACATTTTGTTAGTTCGGTGGAGGACTAAGCCACATTTTGTTAGTTCGGTGGTGGACTAAGCCACATTTTGTTAGTTCGGTGGTGGACTAAGCCACAATAAAGAGCTTTCATTCAGGTTAACATTTGATATTGATCCATGACTCAACTTTTTTATCATTAGGTCAATTTTATGTTTCCCTGTATCAGTTTTCCCACGTGCGGCAAACATAAAACAAATCGTAAAAGAGACGCCTGCAGTTATATGAATAAGTGGATTCAGTTCACAGCCGCTTTTCCTTTTATATGTATCTACAAAATATCATTATACATAATATATTTACATTTTTTTGTTTTCTTTTTTTCTTTTTGAGACTTCAATGAAGTCCCTTTTATTTTCCCCGAAACATATGTGCTACCAGGGATCGGGGCAACACTTACAATTATACATAACAAATATAATCAATCAGTGTTTCAACAAAGGAAGTGTTTCAAAGAAATATAGTAGATATACATATATATAATTTTATTATATATATAAATATATATGCTATGTCAGTATGATGACCTGTGCATGTAATTCGGTATAGTGGATTGCCGTATACTGTATAGGCTGTATACACAAAAGCTAAAAAAAAAATGCACAACAGAGAGACTAAATTTGGCGATCACACTACAGTTTATAACATAACACAATTCATTCGCAGTATTTAGAATACAACCTACATTTTACGCCAATGAAATTGCAGAAAAACAACCATTAAATAGTATACTTAATCATTAAGAATTTCAACTTTCCCGCGTGTTATTATTCGATACACACTCCCTGCGTCAGGTTTTGCCTTGACAATGTATTAGCCAATGAGGTTGTATTTTAAATCAGTTAGATGACATGAAGTGAATTCTTAATAATTATGAAGGACTCGTTCGCTACGCTCACTCCGCCCATTCTTAATGATTAAGAATTTACTTCATGTCATCTAACTATTACATAGCAATCTTAATCTGTAAATATGACCCTAATATAACACTCAATGGTAGCGTCAGTGCTACATTCTATCTTATCAATTTAAATAAAATATATAATGTTTAAAACATCATACTCTTGTGAGAGAGCAACAACAACGTGACTACACGTGTGAACGACCACGTATATATGAACACAACAAAACGCATATTTTTGATGTTTCCTTTCTTAAAGGTAACCGAATTAAAACAAATCTTTCACCGCACGCCACTTGATTTCGGCTACCATGCATTGTGTTTTTTGTTTGTCATTCTCGATGCTGTACATTTTGTAAATACTCAAAAACAAATCTGGAATCGGCGATACAGACGGCCACACAGTCATATTGTATAACTTTAAAACAATATTGACACGACTAGTTGCAAGTGGTTCCGTTTACCGACCAATTTTGAATGTAGGAGTTAACATTTTAGATTCTGAATAAGGTCAAGGAAATAATAGATTATAAAAAAATAACTATTTCCTTGGTCTTATTTATACAAGACCATCCTCGGCAGCCCAGCGTATCATAACCTATCATATAGGTAATGATACGCTGGGGTGCCGAGGATGATACAAGACTACAACCAATGAAAACAGGTTCCCGTGACAATTTATAGCCTTAAATAATGCTGGGAGAAACACGGGTAACTGTACACGCTCCTACCTCTCTTATACTTATGACTGAGAAAGGCCGCAATGTCCCGTGCCTCTCGTCAAACTACCACAGCCCCCCGAGTACAGCCTGGACACCCTTATAAACCAAACCTAGCCCTTATCACGATATTTAGGCCTAAAAAAAAATATGTCTGTTTCCTGTAACATGCTGAAAAAAAGATGGGTCGGTAGGTAGGGATTTTTTGTTTTTTTGTTTGTTTTTTTTTAAATGTCAGAATGATCCAATATTCAAGTTTATTTCAGGTGAATTATTTTAATAAGAATTCAGTGTGATATATAGATTCAATCTTTCTGCCACTTATAAGCTAAAACTGCTAGCTTGACAGCCATCAAAACATAAAATACATCATCATTGTAATAAATCAAGACTAAGTGATTTTTTCACATCTATATAATATATAGGTGAAGCTTGACAAAGAAACAGCATTGTTTATCAGTTATTTTTAGCCATGGTACATGTATTTCAGTTGTAGAATGCATCCTGTTGAAGGGCAAGCCATGGGTTCGACTCCCAGCGGTGGCAACATTATGTGCAATTTTGAGCATTGTCAGTATGTTCACCAGGGAAGCAGTTCATCTTTAGACTTTGAAAATATAACCCAGTGAAAGAGTGAATCAAAGAACATTTAGACAATTTATTTTTGGCATATGTTTTAAACAAAACTTTCAAAATGCATACATTTTCTAATAATAAAACATGATATTATTGCACAGACTATTTTAAGATAGACTGTGTAATAATATCAAGTTGTATTACAATTAAATGTACATGACAACTATTATAAAATAAAATGCTGTTACAACAAGAACAGGCAAGAATCTCCACAAAACATAATTTTATATAAATCAATACTTCGATTGATAAATGACTAGAATCAATGACTAAACCATTTAACTCTTAGAGGCTGTCAGAATTGTACAGATCTTTGGGACCAGTGTAGCCCCATGGTCTACGCTGTTCACTGCTTGGACACTTAAACCTTACCTGCTGACTCGACAGCGAACAGGGTAAAATAACAGATTGTACTGGAATATGTTTAAATAGCCTAAAATCAGTATCAAAAAAGCTTAGACTGACTAATAAAAAGTAATACCATTTTCTTTTTTAAACAGTAAAACAGCAAAACTAGTACACGTACAGTACCTTAAATAGTTTTCACAACCTATTTTTTTTTTAACAATTTTCAGTGTTTTAAAAAGATCTGCTGTATTAGATCCACTGTTCATTCTGTAAAAATCTCAAGCACGATAATCAATGTAACTTTCAATAGAATACCCTGTTGTTTTTTCCTTTTCTGGACTACGGGGGTTAAAACATTCCCAGAGTCAAAACTTGGTAAAATATGTTCTGACTCTGACGAACATATTATTTAGTTAATGCATCTTCGTTATGTAATCCAGTGCATCCTTGTCAAATTCCAATATGCACCAGCGATTGTTTAGTTGCAACGACATCTTTCTTACTTTAACTTTCACTTTCAGGTTTATCTTTTTTTCCGGAAGTAAACAAAAACATTTAACGTTCCTATTGCCAGTATTGCAACATCGTATTTTTCATAAATGGCAAAACCATAACAGTTTTGTTATAGAACCACGGACCTATAAACCAGGTCCGTGATAGAACTAAACTATAACACTGACAACGATCTACGTAGTTCTCCTTTCACTTTCATTAAAATTGACAGGAAGTTGGCGTGCTCCTGTTTTCCGTGCTTTTTAGACCATGTGGTATGAAAAATGTTTATTTTTCTGTTAACTCATTAAAAACTTATAAGAATATTTTTTAATTAACTGGAGAAATAATAAAAAAAACTTAAAATAAATGAACAAAATATATCCTAGCATTGTTGTTTTTCAAAACCATTGCACTTAGCGAAAAAGAGGAAGGTATCCGTTAATTTGCATAATGGGCGGAGTTAATATTACGTCATTGAGTTTGAGTGCTGCTAATTGACAAGGTTACCGATCAGATTCCAGATCGATAATCACTTGTCACTTCGGGTGTAAATTGCTCTTGCGGGTTAAACAAACATTCAGATCATGCATTGAGGCTCCTTTCAGATGATACCGACTCTCACACCGAAATATCCCGTGTCAAAACTGATGCATATTACAAATGGATGATGCGTTGATTTCGGGTCATTTACGATTCCTGTGCGTCAAAACCCGGGAGATCGGGTCAATTGAAAGCCCTGCAGTTTAATGTCACAGCCATTAAGGTTTTTGCCATTGTTTCAACTTGCCAAACAGGAAACGTTTGTAACTATGCAACGATTCGGACACTACCAAAATACTTAAATTATCGTTGTCATCATAGGCCAGAGATCGCTAAAAATCTGACTTTTCGAATTTTGGGGCATAAAAAAATTGCGGTCGGCGGTAAAAAATTACGGTCGGTCGGGTTACAGGAAACAGACATATTTTTTTTAGGCCTTAATAGTTTCAGCACGAAGTGGTGTACATAACGCTGGTTCGTGGTAAAATATCATCCATTCCATTCGGCTGCGATTATCATTGGATAAGATTGGCTCCGAGCCTCCCTTTGGGACGATGCCTTGCGGCCGAACCAAGATGACACACACAAACCTCTGTCGGCCCTCAATTTGTTAAACCCAGGCTGACTCTTTTCTCGTTGGCGTAATGTTTCGATGTTTTTCGTCGTTACACATCGAATACTTTTTGGGGATTTCATTACCCTCTTAGTGTTTATACTAAATTTAAGTAAGGATGAGGCCCGGTTTATGTTTAAACTTTGGGCTACTGAGCTTGTTTCTGTAGTTTTTCACATAAGTATTCTAAATTCCTGGTTAAAATTTTTAGACAGACCTTAGCCCCTATTTTGGTCTTAATTGGATCTAATATTAATTTAAACTACCGCGTATGTATTACGAACATGCCTCTCAATGGGAATTGAATTCAGAAATGAAAAAAAATGTTATCGAAAAGCTGAATGTTTTTGCATGTTTTTTTGTATAAATTTGGCTACAACTTACTTGGAAAAAATCGTTATAAGCTAGGGAGTCGAAATTGGTCCTTATACCTTCGACCACAATCTGATATAGTCTGTGAATTTAAAAACAGCTTTTCATCAAATGTGGAAATTGTGAAAATCATTGTTTGAAAGTTTAAATTCATCATCTCAGAAAAATCAATAAACAAAGTAAAAATGAAATAAAACAACCGTCGAAAAAAACAACACCAACCAAGAAATTTACATAGAAAAGGTGTGAAATTCGATCGATTTCTTTCACCGACAACATTTTATACCACGTCATTTTGTGCACGTGATTTGATGAAAGTTCAAAATGGCGGACAGCACTACAGGTATTTCTCATTTTTTCTAGGACTTTTCATTTATTATGTTATATTAAAGCACAACTCTACAAGATTTTGTTTTTATTTAACTGCAAATATCCCTTTTTTATCTGACTACAAAGCTAGAGAAGCGTTTTGTTCAAAATTTGGTGACTGGTTGAATAAAGATTGGTCTGAAAATGAAATGATCTGGAGACAAAGTTTGTTTATATGCCATTATCATATGATTATGGTTAACATGTACGTTTACAAAAGGCAGTAACCTATGACTCTGTTTAGCTTGCAAAAAAGCAAAACATTAAAAGTCAATAACAAAGGCATGGAAGCCACAACTACTTTGAGCTGCGGCTTATTTTAGCAGCTGATCATAGCCAGATTTTAACCAGGATTTACCTCAGTCCCTGACTCAAAATTTTCAGGCAACACAAAGCTTTCCTAGGCAGTGTCAGTGGAACCTTGTGCAGATGACTTAATTTAAGTATTTATCATCTAAAACACCGATCATAATGAAACTTAAAAGAGAATGACAATATTTGTAGGGTTGGTTGTGAGTTAAATCAACTCAGTAGTTCAATTTACAACAAAGTTTTTCTTCTTTAAAAATTGTATCATAAATGGTTCAACTAGGATGGATGCTCAGAACAGCAACACATCCAGTTTGGAAAATTTTAGTCAAGCAAGCTAATATGAGACCCCTAATGACTCACTCGGCGTCTTGGGGCTGAAAACAACAACATTCATTGAGTATACACCAAATGTTCAGAAAGCTTGACATTGTATCTGTGTGATAATAGGTTGTATTTTCAGGAAGATACCCTTTGATCCTTCTAACGTATATGTTGTATTTTTAGGACCCAATCCCTTTGAAAAACTCCGATCCCCCCTGGAAGTGGGAGGAGAGAAATTCAGCTTTTACAGCCTACCTGGTTTGAAAGACAAGCGTTATGGTAGGTACAAGTAGAAGTACATCATACTTGTGATGGGATTAGAGCTACAGATAACTTTCTACTGAAACTGTATGGTATGATAATGTAATTTTGTAGTGTAATGTACACCTTGTTCTAATTCAGTAAAGTGTAAAAGTGATTGTTAAAGTCTACTGGCACATTGAAGTGCAATAACATGTATTTTACATACAAAATAGGCTTGATCATAAAAGCATAACTTAATCGATTAAAAACACTGGACAGCGCTTCCTTCCCTTTGCATTATAAATACAGCGTTGGTCAAGGAAAACACTGTGTAGGAGTTGAAGTGATTCAACAAAAACAATTGTTCTGAAAGCTGTCATAAATTGATCATGGTAACAGTACACCCTTTTATCAATTTGTATTCAAACCAATACCAACAGATGTTTGATTTATATAGTAATTGACTCATTCAAGTCATCATTAATCAAACTTTATTATTTAACTTAAAAAAAATAAAATACTCCTGTAAAGTATCATTTGTAGAATCATGACGCAATATAACATATACTGTAAATGACTGGGTATAAGACGATAGGGGGTATTAGACGCAGGGGAAAAAATCTGTGAAAAGTCCGAGAAAAAAACTTTTATGTTTTTGGTTAAAAGACGCATAGAAAAATATCATACGGCATTTTCAGCCACCATGTTTGTTGACAGTGACAAAAAAATTTTTTTTGTGAAAATGGCGATGGTTATCTTTAAAACCATACAACCATACTGTCGAGAATGAAAAGTTATGTTATGCAAAAAATATTTTGACAGTGCCCAACTTTGCTTTTTTATATGTAAGTTTGATTATTGTTTAATTCAATTTATTATTCGAAATAATATTGAATACCGTAATTCACAAGGGTTCGGACACCATAAATTAATTATTTTTTTCGCTCTCCGAATACATAGAAAATTATCATTTTTACATTTTATTTACATGTTTGTTTAACCTGCCTTTTTTCTTCATGTTTGCTTTTTACCACTTATTAATTTATCCATAGTAATCAATGGTCATAAACTTATTTATTACGCCTTTAAGTGTAAATCCTTCATCAAGTTAATTAAAACACCATTTTATACATGCACTGAACTGAATAAACACATTCTATCGGCTTCAGATCAAAGAGTCACACTGTGTGACGTCACATAACTTACATTATACCACGAGGATCTCGTGGAGAGCATGGATATTGCTATGCAGGATTAATGTATAACTGTACGATTATTGCTTCATATAGTCTATAAGTGTGGTACAAGTTTGAAAGCTTATTGGCAGATCGTTTTACAAACATGCCATGTCGATGTTTTCTTAATCCCTTGATTGCCCTTGTTGTTTGTTTAATCCTCAAATAAATATATCACACTTCCTTTTCAACAGGCAATAAATCATTTAGGATGGGTAGTAACTAATTAAATTGTCACAGTGGTGTATACGGTTAGGTAAAGATAAAAATCAATAATATTCGTCTGTGAAACTTGGTAACTATGAAAGTTATGATTGATGTCCTTTGAGTGTCCGAAAATTAGGTACGCAAAATAAATTATTTTGGGAAATAATTATGGGTGTCCAAATATTTAGAGTGTCCAAACTCTTAGGTGAATTACGGTAACTTTAATTGAAAAATATTTTTGTTGAAATTATAAACGTCTTACGATATACCGTATCCCGATCTTCAACTGCCGTTTTAACCCGTATATGCTCGATCAATATGACGCGAGTAACATCCCTTTATACATAAATCTAAACAAACTCTCGGCTTGAAATTGACCTCAGAAAAAAAGTTCAAAAAATTGTTACTGGGTATTATACGCAGGCATTTTTTTTCATCAAAATCTGAAGGAAAAAGGTGCGTCTAATACCCAGTCATTTACGGTATCTGAATTTGTGATATGATTGTGCAATGTAATAAATAATATTTTATTTTTTCATTCAATATGTTGGATCAAATTTTAAATATATATGATGTTCAATGGTTGAATGAAACATAATTGTTAGTTTTTTAGCAATATTTATCCTTTTAGTAATTTCCAATTTGAATGTTGATTATGGTTGTCTATTTTGCTTGATTATCAATTATGAAATTTGTTCTAATATCCAACACTAGTACATTATACAGTGTCCTGCTTCTTAACGGTAAATCGTTTTGGGAACTAAAGTAAGTCCCATCACTCACTTTTGCCCAAGGAAATGAAACATTAGGCCATAGAATTTCAAAACCTGGCCGGAAATTGAAGTGCTATTGAAAATAAATATTTTTCTCATATAAGTATTATATTTTTTTAGTTCCATACATCCGGAAGATTGATCTTATCCCTGTAACTGTTATATATTTTTTGACTGAGATCATTTGTTATTTTAATTATTAAGCCTAGAAAATCATCTTTCTTTATTTGATTTTTTTTGTTTTAAGTTTTTATACATTAAATGTAATTCATAATGTATGGGTGACATTTATTAGGGTTTAATGTGTAGAGAAAGGCTGTGTAAAAAGTATGCCAAAAATATAGTATTGTATATTTTTTTGGCCCTGAAATATTGCAAAATAGGTAATCACATATTTGATTTCAGTTGAAATGAAAAACAAAATCACAAACTGCAATAAATTTGTTAAAGTGACACTCTTTTTCAAAATCAATACTTACACATGTATAACAAACATAATTTTTGAGTGGTGATAAACCTTTAACTACTTTCTAAATATTGCATTTTATGGAAAATAATTATTACTGATAACAAGATTGTAACCATGTATTTAATAGCTGAAAACGCGCAAATATTAAAAGTTTGGTGAGTGTTAAAAGATTTACTGCGATCTGCTATCGTCTCCTGGTAGACATACCGTGTTTTTCTGCACCTTTATTTCATATTAAACTCGGTATTCTTCATAAAAAACATTGCTTTCGACATTTATTTTCATCCTTTTTGGTATATTAAAACAATTATATTACTTGTGGTAAATCTTATTTGGGAGTAAGAGTGCATCTTTAAGGATTATTATTTGTATTTAGGGATTGGTAAGAAATACCCTTTGAATTATACCAAAATTATATGGGGTCACTTTTAAGCATCAATATTTAATATTACGTTGAATGGATCGATAAAACGAAAATCATGTTTGAACATCAGATACCTTAATCATTCATGTTCAAACTCAGTATTTATGCCTGTTCAAGGCAGTGCCACTCCAGGTAGGAGAGTGGCTTAACATTTTAAATCAAGGGTATTTATTCCCGAAATATGTTTTCAGAAAAGCTGCCATACTCAATACGAGTCCTTCTTGAGTCAGCTGTGCGGAACTGCGACAATTTCTATGTGAATGAGTCTGACGTTGAGAAAATACTCGATTGGGAGGTAAACCAGTCGCAGAATGCTGAAATTCCCTTCAAACCTTCCCGAGTCATTCTACAGGATTTCACGTAAGCTTTGCTTTAGAAAACAATCCTTGGTTTTTTGGTACTATCAAATGATGAAAGTTGCCTTTGGCTTTATATATTCTATTATGGCAAAAATATGACTCTGGCGTTATTTCTTCTTCTGTGACGAAAAAGTATGTGCATAGGAACACAAATAACCCACATTATACTGTATTCCTGGGGAGCAATAGCGACCGCTCAAACAAGTTTGTTTAATTTGTAATGCATTAATTATAAATGCCTTGGAAATGCAGATAAGTAGATCGTTAAGTGTGACATCACGGTCCAATAAATTAATTGACTTGATCACAAAAGCCAGTAACCGAAATACTTGGATATGATTGGCCTGTTTGAAGCTATGAATTTTAAGCTAGGGTTGACAAAATCCAGGTTGAATCCTGAATCAGACTATTGTACAGTTGGAAAGTTTTTGGTTTGTTGGAAATATGCATTTAAATAGTTAAAGTACCTTGAAATGGATATATATAGATTGTGTAAGCCACTTCACCTTGCATTTAGTCGAATCTCTCCTTCTCAAACTAAATTTTAAGGATTTTCAGCAGTGGAATTTCTGGAGTGGGATTTTCAGGAGTGGGATTTTCAAGGGTGGGAATTTCTGGAGTTGGGTTTTCAGGAGTGGGATTTTCTGGAGTGGGGTTTTCTGGGATGGGGTTTTCAGGAGTGGGATTTTCTGGAGTGGGGTTTTCTGGGATGGGGTTTTCAGGAGTGGGATTTTCTGGAGTGGGGTTTTCTGGGATGGGGTTTTCAGGAGTGGGGTTTTCTGGGGTGGGGTTTTCAGGGGTGGGATTTTCAGCAGTTGGAGGGATTTTCAGCAGTTGGAGGGATTTTCTGAAATAGGTTTTTCAGGAGTGCGATTTTTAGGAGTGCGATTTTCAGGAGTGGTATTTTCTGGAATGGGATTTTATGGAGCGAGATTTTCAGGAGTGGGATTTTTAAAGGGTGGGAATTTTTGGAATGGCATTTTCTGGATAGGGGTTTTCAGGAGTGGGATTTTCAGGTGTGAGATTTTCAGGATTGGGGTTTTCTGGAGTGGGATTTTTTGAAGTGGGGGTTTCAGGGGTGGGTTTTTTAGGGGTGGGTTTTTCAGGAGTGGAACTTTAAATCTGTAATCATCCCAGTATAAGCAAGCTTTAAGCATTTGAAAAAACTGATTATGTATCTTGAATGACTTCATATATAAGTCAGTCAATTGGAAAAGCGTTGTCTCTTATCCAGTTCATATGAATTTATGATATATGTCTCTTTAGCATGATATAAATCAGGAGTTGGTTGGGCAACTTGTTTGAACAAAACATTGGCTACACGTGCAAACATAGACATATGTAAAAGGTATAATGTTACATTGCTCCATATTGTGGACAGAAATATATTCCTTAATTTTAAACTTGACATTCAGATAAACCTCAAGCAATCATTTGAACTGTAGATAAGTATATAGAACAGTTGGGGTTTCAAAGTAATGACATTGTACGAACTATGTTTGAAATTTTTGTTTATGCTTAAATTGAATAGCATTTTTTTGTTTTAAATATTTTGTTTACAAGCTATGTTTTAAATGACTTGATACCCTCATTCTTTACATATAAAAGTTTGCAGTTTGATTTTAAAGAGACTTTCCTCCATTTAAAGGGGCATACTATAGTTCTACACATGATACATGCGCAAAAGAAATATATTAAATTTAATGCATTCATATGTTTAATTCATTTGACTTACAATACAAATGAATGATTAAAAAGGCACAGATATCAGCCTTTATTTTAGCCTTTCAGTTAATAGCTTCGTAGCCATGAATTGCCCAGGTGAAAAGCTCCAAAATATTGCTTATATTTTTTATCTGTACACAAATCATATGTTTTGTTTTGGCCAATAATCATTTAAGTTAATCTGCATTAAAATTAATACCTTTCTTTTGTGCATCTATCAAGGGTAAAATTATACTGTCTGAAAAACAAACATTATTTGATTATTTTATCTTTTCACTGATTTTGGCCAAAACAGTTCGGCAAGTTACATAAAAGTAAAATTATTTCATTTAGTTTATAAATAGGACCGTATGATGTATCATTTTAACAACTTAGAATGAAAGAGGTCAACAGTTATAACTTTATTTTCCCCTTATTAATTAGTGTAGTTTTAAGGAAATACTCCCTTAAAATACTGTACTCAAACTGGCATTTTATATATCTGTTGGACAGTTGGAGTCTCCGTGAAATCATTGGAGACATAGAGCTATCATGACAAGTTTTGCATCATTTGAAGCACCATTGTTTCACAAGAAAAAAATTTGGCATGAAATATATCAAAATATGATGATCATTTTGATTTGAGCTTTTGGTTGAAAAATAGGAATTATTAAAATACTTCTGACTTTTCAACACAATACCAGGATCAGGTCTTGTAAGTCTGATGAATAAATAATTATCAATTTGGTGTGGCCTCATTGTTATGTTTTTGTCTTAATAACTTGTGCATTTCCTGGATTCAAGGATCATTTTATTCTGCGTGACTTTATTGGTTGTTTTTTGTTAGAGAATTATACTAGAAAGATGAAGACTTGTTCCTATTCATGATGACCTGTTTCTATTACAATATGTTTCTACATTTATTTACCTGTTTCTGTTTATTGTATCAAATTTCCTTTATAGTGGAGTACCTGCAGTTGTGGACTTTGCCGCCATGAGGGATGCAGTACAGCGTTTAGGGGGTGATCCAGAGAAAATTAACCCTGTCTGCCCTGCCGATCTTGTAATAGACCATTCCATTCAAGTGGATGTTTCTAGGAGGTGAGTTATGATCCTTAATTTCGTAAATTTGTAGAAATAAGGTCCCACAATAAACCCTATCTCCCCCTCAAATCTTGTAATAGACGCATCTATTCAAGTGAATATTTCTAGGAGGTGAGTTGTGGTCCTTCATTTTGTAGATTTGTAGAAATAAGATCCCACAATAAACTCTGTCCCTCCTCAGATCTTGTTATAGATGCATCTATTCAAGTGGATGTTTCTAGGAGGTGAGTTGTGGTCTTTGAATATGTAGATTTGTAGAACTAAGGTCCCATGATAGACTCCGTCTCCTCCTTAATCTTGTAATAGATCAATCTATTCAAATGGATTTTTCAAGCAGATTTGTAGACCTTGATTTTAAAGATTGATATAAATTCCCCTGGATGTGAAGGGTAGTTCTTGAATTTATACAGTATTTTTTATAGATATATATAAGTTACGGTTTTAGGAAGGATATGCCATTGATTTTATACAATATTTTTAGAAATAAATTACCCTGATATTTTTTAAGACTATTTCTTTGTATTATTTCTTATAACTTATTTCCATTTTTTATCTTTATCATTTGATCATTAATTTTATATAGACTGTCGTAAACGAGACGATAGAAATCTGTACAGTCTAGAAGATATCTTTGTCCAACTGATTCTTGGTATATACATTTTAAGTGTTGAAAATAATGAATATGCTAGAAGAAGACATGTTTTTGTTTTTAAGTACATTCCCCATGTATACATCCAAATATGTACTCTAGAGCCAGAAGTTATAATCATATCAATTTCATTATAATCTGTGTTCTTTCTCTCTCAATATATATATATATATATATATATATATATATATGAATAAATGTAACAGGCGTCTTGCATAGTTACTTTTTAAGAAAAAAGGTTAGTTATTGGTACTGCCATTGCACAGTGCATGTATCAGCATCATCATCCTCATCCCCATCATCATCGTCAACATTATCATCATCGTCGTCTTCTTCATCATATTATTATCTTCATCAACATTGCCATCATCATCACCATCATCATCATTGTCCTCATCATTTTCATAATCATCCTCAACATCGTTATCATCATCATCATCATCATCATCATCATCATCATCATCCCCATCATCATCATCGTCAACATTATCATCATCATCGTCTTCATCATCATATCATTATCTTCATCAACATTGCCATCATCATCACCATCATCATCATTGTCCTCATCATTGTCATAATCATCCTCAACATCGTTATCATCATCATCATCATCATCATCATCATCATCATCATCATCATCATCACAATCATCATCATCACCATTATCATCATCATCATCATCACCGTCATCATCACCATCACCATCATCATCATCATCATCATCATCATCCTTTCCACCTTGTCTCCGTTCATAAAAAGAGTAATAAAGGTAATAAGAGTAATTATTCAAAACGTGGATGGCATACGATGGTCCACATGTACACGGATATATCTTCTTTAGTGTAGGTGGTAAGACGGTCAATTGTCTTTGCATGTAGTCATCTTTACATGAGTTGTACTGTGTGGATTACATAAGGCCTAGAAAAGCCATTGTTTGTTTCTGATTACACAACCTAGTCATACCAATTCCTTATTGATTTTTTTTTATCTCTTACTTGTATAATACTCCTCCTTCTGATAAGCATTAACATTCCTTATTTCCTACAGTATTATAACAGGAGTAATAGAGCATAATGACCTTATATTAAAAATGTACCATCAATTATAAAAACGCTATTATTAAAAAAGGTTACGGAAACAAGCAATGCTTTTGTCAGGCCTAAATCAAAGACAAATTGCCTTTTTTGTTTTCAGCATATTACTTAATACTCCCAACCCAGGAGGAGGTAAAGTTTCATGTAAAAGGTCACCTGCCACTAGTTCCTTGAAGGTGAAAGGTCAACCTACACCAAGTTGTGAAAAATGCCAAGGTCAAGGACCAATCTCAGATAAAGTGTGTCCATTTCATGGCCATATTACTACAGGGTTGGTACTTTCGTAAAAAACATTATGTTTTAAAGTTACAAAAAATTTGTATTTGGTTTACAAAGTTACAAAGTTTTTTAAAACTGATTTTCAAAATTTTCAAAGATTTTGAATTTGAATTTTTCTAAAGTGACAAATATTTTGAATTTGATATTCTAAAGTGGTCAATACTTTGAATGTGATTGAAAGTTTCGTGAGAATTGCATGTTTTATATTTTGAGAACATTATTTGCATCTTATCAAGAAGTTATTTTGTATTAAGAATCTGTTGGAGACAGAAGCCAATTAATTGTAATCTAAAATAACAAAAAAGTCAACAACAAAAATATTTTAAGGTCAATATTTTCATGTTACTCCATGTTCCAAATTAAAAATGAAGTTTTAATTCAAAATTCACTTTCTGGACTGACAAATCATATTTTGATTAAAACAAGCTCACCATACATTTGTGTTAGATGGGGACTTTTGCTCTCTCCAAATATTTACATTACAGATGGGTTCAAATATTTTTTCCCTCACTTTTTAAAAGATCTCAAATGGAGTATTTGTGTGCACATATTTACATTATATGTAATTTGGAAATATTCGTTTTGCCAATCCCAGCATTATTTTCAGAATTATTACTTTCTAAAAATTTATAAATAAAACATGCTTGAAAGTTTTACTGTACAATGTACATGGAAGAGTGAAACTCACTTTATCTGGGATAGGTTTTGATTCTTACAGTTATACATAGTGGGCCATGTTAACAACATACATATCATGTGATCACTTTTATGAGTCAATATTTCTAGTTGTAATGTCTATTTCAAAACATTCATCTTTATTTATTTACAAAGTCTTTAATTTTGCAAGTCAAACTTTCAGCCTGATTGGTAACACTCGCTAAACCTCTAACTGACATTCTTGATGTTACACTATATTGTGCTACTCTCACTCTCATTGATAAGTCATGATAACCCGACCTCTTACTTGCCCTATGTCCTCTTAAAGACTTGTAACTGTTATATTTCAGATTCAGCTTGTGTTTAACTTTCTTTCCAGCTTTACCAAATGCTTTTACAAGTTATTTTTTTCATTGACGACAGTGTGCTCAAAGTTTATTTTAATCATGATAAAAGATGAAAGTCTGTAGGCCAATAATTTGTTAAACATAAATATCTCTGGACTGTGAATGTTATTTTGACATAAGATTTTTAGCTAAACCAATAAATTAGTTTAATATCTTTAAGCTTAGTAAGTTATTTCAATCATTTCAATGTGTTTAGCTTATAAATATGCACTAACTCATTTTTTTTTTAATGTTTTAAGCTAATATATGAGCTAAATATGTTTATTATTTTCATGTTATAAATTTATTATGAGAACATTTAATTAATTAGTTCAATGTGTTTAGCTTATATGAGCTAAATCAATTAATTATTCTAATGTTTAAAGCTTATTAGAACGCTAATAAAGTGAATAATATCAATTTCTTTTCTTACCCAAATTGTGTTGAACTCCCCAGACCACGATGTTAAGTTATTGAATGTGAAGTCAGAAAACATTTTTGTGTAATTTGGGTTTATGGTTAGGTCATTTGTTTCCAAAGAAAACCAGTTGAGGTTTTGTCATAGCCTTGGTTTAAACATATTTTTTCATGAAAATATACAAGCGACAACATATATTACATTCCAAATATTTAAGAATTTGATCGAAAGCTAAAAGCTTATTAAGATCATCTTTTTCTGTAGAAAGCAGTTCAATATACTAATGTGGTTGTCTTTTAAGGATAAGTGCATTTATAAATAATACATCAAAATACATAATAAATGTATATATCGCAATGGAACTAAATACATGTCTTATATGTTAATGGAAAAAAACATATATGCAGATCCATGAAATTTATAATGTATAGAGTCATGGCCTTGTTGTTTTATTGCGCCGAAAAACATGACAATTACTAAAAACAAATGCATTTAAGATATTGGTATGAAACTCTGGCTTAAATATCTCTTCAATTATGCCCCTTGTCCAACTGAAATAGTCAGACAAGCATTTTCTCACCCTGCCAATCTCTCAATTCTGGACTTGTTCTAATTTCCAGTGCTGATTCCCTGGAGAAGAACCAGATGCTGGAGTTTGAAAGGAATAAGGAACGATTTGTGTTTCTGAAGGTTAGTATGCATGCTAATGTATTTTAATGTATTCTAATGTAAGAGATTGACAGTGGTCAGGTGGTAGAGGTGTGTGCCTCTTATCCAAGAGGTTGTGGATTCGATCCCGGTAAAGAAAAAAGTGGTCAATCGATACAGGTATCCACCTTTTACCCAAAAGGTTGTGGATTCAATCCCTACTAGGGTGAGAGTGGCCAAGTGGTACAGGTATCACCATGAGGAGACTTTTATAATAGTCTCTCAAAAAACACACACACTAGTATTGCTTTCTACCCAGGTAACGGACTCGAGAGTGATTCTATCAGCTGTCAGCTTTCATCAAAAATGAGCTTAAAGAAAAAGAAATTACTATTTACCCAAAACTAAAACATTATTTAAAAAAATACTGGTACCAAATGTGTATTTCTTTTCTTTTCCAGTGGGGAGCAAAAGCCTTGAAGAACATGTTGATAGTTCCACCCGGGTCAGGCATTGTGCACCAGGTGAACCTGGAGTACCTTGCCCGCGTTGTGTTTTCCGAGGGCGGACTTCTATACCCTGACTCCCTTGTAGGGACAGACTCCCATACCACCATGATCAACGGCCTTGGAATAGTGGGATGGGGTGAGTGTTACCAGCAGATAAAGTTTTCCGTAGTCTTATTTAAAGGGGCAAATATGAGGTTGATGCAATGTTGTTGTTTTTTATTTGAATGCATTATTATGTTACCCTCATTTTTAATGTTAAAAAATAAATTATGATTTTTGTATAGATAAAAAAAGAATCAGCTTTATTTTGGTGCTGTTTTAACTGAGGAATTGTGGCCATGTAGCTGTTAATTAAAAAAAACATGAATTTATGAAGACTAACATTTTTTATCTAAACAAATCATGTTTTTTTGTATTATTTTGATCATTAAAGTCAAATAAGTTAACAAAATTATGTAAAATAATATGTCTCAATGTAGGGCTTGTTTATAAAACAACTTTGAATCAACCTATACTGTGCCCTTTAAAATGAAACTGTATGACAGTCAGATCTTGGCAAATTTTGATTATCAGTTCCATGTATATGATATGTCAGGACAACTTATATGCAACAATAAAAGATGGTCTCGGAATTTTCAGCTGGGGTAATGTTTAAACAGTTTTGTACAGATTTAGATTAGCAGTTCTTATCTGCAGGAAAATGACACTTGGGTCTACTTTTACTCTCAGTAGTAATCAGTAATGGTGTGCATTGTGAGAACCTGCAGTGCTCCAGCCAGGATTTGAAAAGGGCAGGGTGGAGTTTTGAAAAGGGCAAGCTACATGAGTCGTGTAGGGGCGATTGGGGGTGGTTGTGGGAGGGGTCCACCCCTGTCACAAGGGTTTTTTTTTTTCTGGGGGGGGGGGGAGGTCTCACCCTAGAATTTGTTTTGTTTTCATACTCATTTTAAATCATTTTCCATGATTTTCAGACTTGAACAAAATGGGGCTTTTTCTCAAAATTTAGAAGGGTGTGTTTTAATATCAAAATTAAAATTTGTCTTATTGTCTGTGGTATAGTGTGATTGTACTTGACTGGAGTCTTCTTTAGTGCAATGTCACATATTTCTCCTAAAAATCATGTAACATGAAGAAAAAAACAAAGACAAACATTTGAAGCAATCAAATAAATAAATACACAAAAAACAAATATGTAAGGGACGAATCTTAATTTGGTACGTTCAGGATTGGGTACGAATGTTACATTCAGCCTGGCTGTTATTTAATTGTCTTTGGTAAAATAATGTTTAATATGCTCATGTTTTAGAATAAAATGACAATAAAAATCACTGCCCTTTCTTAAAAAGTCACTTATAAAACATAAAACATTGATAAAATAATTCCTAAATTCGGTCTGACAAAATGGCGGTTTCGGCGAATTTTGACAAGATCGTGGACATGATAGGTAAACACTAGATAAAGCATCAACATATTTTTGTGGGTTACAAAGAAATTTTCATCATCAATATTTTACAAATAAACTTTCAAAACTTTTACTGAATAAGTGATGTATTTGATTGTGTTAGCGCCACTTTTCCTGTGTTTATAAATCGGCAGAGACCGTCTGCTTCAAATCAACACTGTTTAAAATGGCGAGTCTCGTCTGTACAATACAATAAACAATTATTTAAAAATATTTAATTGTGCTTGACAACATTTTTCACCATCCCCTCACATTTTCTGTCGCATTTTACGAACTTTCATCATTGAATAAACGAGTTCTCAATGTATATTCTGATTGGCTGGTATTCAATAGCTCCGCCTCCTGCCGATGTTCCCTATTTGGCTTTTCCTAATTATCGGATTAAAAGATGACCGGTTATGAAAACACATGTCGTCTGCTTACTACACAAATACACAATTAGCTGTCATATGACTTGGACAAGGCACATGGGAAGATGGAAGGGCAGTACGGCATATTTTAAGCAGTCGGCAATGGGGCAGCATGGTGACACCTAGCGGGAACACTATTATCATAAATATTACGTAATTTGTCTCAATTATGACAGCGGCTGCTGATCTTTCATAATGATTTCAATAGTAAAAAGGGCACTTACGGGATAATTAGCGCTAATAGAGCATTTGTGAAAAGGGCACTACTCAAAAAAGGGGCAGGGCGGTAAGAAAAGGGGCACGGGCGCTGCGCCATTGAAAAACGGGCTAGCTGGAGCACTGACCTGTAAAAACAATAACAAAATGGTGATTGGAACAAAGATACATTGCATTAGGGATGATTTTGGCTGAACTGAGGGTGAAATTGAAGTTGTAAGTTAAATGGGACGTTCCAATCACATTTATCATGTATAGAGTGTATAGACACAGATTGTAGGTTGAGTCCATTTCCAAATGTATATCTTAACTGTTCCAGGTGTAGGGGGTATTGAAGTGGAGGCGGTCATGTTGATACAGTCAGTTTACATTGTATAATTGAACTGTTCCAGGTGTAGGGGGTATTGAAGCGGAGGCGGTCATGTTGGGTCAGTCCATTTCAATGGTGCTACCAGAAGTGGTCGGGTACAAGCTGACCAGCGTTCCACACCCTCTAACAACATCCACGGACATTGTCCTTACTATTACTAAGGTAAGACAATCAATCAAGTGTTGAATACACATAGCACCAAGCCTTACTAGTCAATCATGATATAATATTTTAATACTCAATATTTGTTTGCCAACTTTAATGCAACCATTGACTGCTGTAAGTGGGCAATATTTCAGCGATTTTGTTTAGCTTGTTTGCTTCTGAAGAATAAAGTGAGGTTTTTATCATAGAATTTTGTTTGTGTTGAAGTTTTGTATCGCTCAGTTTAATACATTACTTGGAAGCCCCTGAATAAACCTCATCCATATGACAAAATGACAAATTACACCTTTATGAAAGATTTCTCACTGTGGCAGAAGTATTTGTAGAGCCCTTAACAAACTGAGAAAAATGGACAAAAATGAAAAATGGTTTGGGTTTCCAATTGCACTGTTCTTGTATGGTCATAGAATAACAATAACAGGGCATTTCACCAGTATCCAGTCTGTTAGTATTACTGAGTAAGCACATATCTAGTGGCTCAAATATTGTTTAAGTTATGCCTTGTGTTGATTAAAAAAAAACACCCACAATGCATCAGATTAGCATCGACACCTGCTTTGGAAGCTTTTTAACAAAGAGGGCACAATTTGTTTGAAATAATTTATTAAAAAGCTTTAACATCTACCTTTTTGATTTTATTATTGATATAAGTCTTTTTTATTTCAGCATTTAAGGTCAGTGGGTGTGGTCGGCAAGTTTGTGGAGTTTTTCGGCCCTGGAGTCTCAGCATTGTCTATTGCCGATCGAGCAACCATCTCCAACATGTGCCCGGAATACGGTGCAACAGTTGGATTCTTTCCCGTGGACGAGAAAAGCTTGCAGTATTTACGGCAGACAGGTCCGTTAGTATTTTAAACTGTCTATATTCTGAAGTCAGAATAAGACATTAGATATAAAACAAGCAGTTTCTTTATCATTTTAGATTTCATCACTTCTGTTCATACATTTACTGAATTAAGAATGTTTATGTGAACATTGTTCATTATATAAAAAATATAAGTATGAAAAAATACATGCCATAAGCATTTTACAATAATCATAATGAAACTTGTCAGTTTTAAGAAATGATAGGATATTTGCTGTATGAAGCCTTGTTATAGAGGCTATAGCTGTATGTCTTGTAAGTTTCAAATCAACGTACAAGTCTATAGAAAAACAGAATGACTATCTATGCAAAACATGATATTTCAGGGCGTGACGAAAGCAAGATTGCCCAAATAGAAGCATACTTGAGAGCCAATGGGATGTTCAGGAACTACAACAACGAAGCCCAGGACCCCGTGTTCACTCAGGTATGGTCTTACTTGCTTGTCTGTAAGGGTATTGGGATATCCTTGGTCTTGTTGTCATTGGCGCTGAGGGTGTGCAAAAAAAATCATAATGGCCATAACTCAAAAATACTGCTCAAAATGTTCAGATGAAACTTGGCACATAGGTTCCCAGAATATATAGCAAGGCCATAAACTGTGACTCAAATAGTTGTTACGGCCTTTGTGCGACTGAAAAAACAGAGGTAAGAGTTGGCATTCACTAGTTAGTACTGTATATAACATGTCTGTTTGTGGAAATGAGGTATTATTGAGGTATTTCCACATAATAGGAAATCACCCAACACATCTTGATGATGTCATTAGCGGTCTTGATGTCATGGTTGTAAAGTTGTTTGCAAAATCTTGTTGGCCATAACTTGAAAACTGTTAAAGAGATATTTCCATGAAATCTGGTACACATGTTAACTTTGACAGTACCTACATGAACTTTATTCCGACTTAATATTTTGGTTATGCCCCTTGATGGACTAAAACCAAGCAAGAGTTATAGTCTGCTTGCAGTGCTCATTAGCTACAGATAACAATTTCTAGTCACATGACCCTTGCTGGAAATATATTTAAGATTGGAGAAAAATATCTACACTATTTAAGATGTTGTTTTATTTTGTTGGGAATCATAACTAATAAAAAAGGAAGGTACTTTTTAAGTATCAGATTTAACAGGATGTTGAACCACACTGATTTAAATATTCAATATTATCAACCAATGAAAAAATATAAAACTGTGATGAAGCCCTGGACAATCAATCATACACATGGCCTGGTTTCAATCTATCCTTTTAATAAACAAGATTTACCAAGGGCAACCTTATGCAGATTTGAGCTTCATGTGAATTGTTTTATTACAGGTGATTGAGCTTGATCTGTCGTCTGTGACGCCGTGTTGCTCCGGTCCCAAACGACCACATGATCGTGTGTCTGTTACCGACATGAAGACTGATTTCGGGGAATGTCTTAATACCAGAGCTGGCTTTAAAGTGAGTAATGAGTAATCTTTATGACAAGGCTGGCTTTAAAACGAGAAAGTCTCAATGACATGACTGGCTTTTAAGTATTTTTTTCTCAATGACATGGCTGGCTTTAAATTAAAGAAAGTCTCAATGACAGGATTGACTTAAAGTATGTTTGTCTCAATGGCAGGGCTGGCTTTGATTTGTCTTTAATTTGTAAAACATATTGTAGATTTTTAAATTTTGGAAAGTGTTTTTTTTGCAAATATTCATGATTTCACCATATCACAATTTTTGAATTGAAGCTGAATGATTTGTCTTGAATATTGTAGCCATTCCTATGACCAGGGTGTTTCCATTAATTATTAAGCACTATGTTGCATAATTACAGCCCATTCAGCATGCCTGTTTTCGATACAAGAATAATGTACTTTTTCAAGGGATTTGGTATACCTGCGGACAAGCAAGCGTCAACCGTGCCATTTGTCTATGATGGTCAGGAGTATACACTGCGTCATGGTTCAGTGGTTATTGCGGCCATCACCAGCTGTACCAACACCAGTAATCCTACAGTCATGCTTGGAGCGGGTATGTGCATTTATTTTATGATGTTTTGAGAGTGTTCATTCTGATGTTTTTCACTATTCAAATTTTTTCGCCTCTTGCTTTCATGCTGTCCAAAATACCAGTTTTGAGTGATTATGTGGTAATTAGTGTGAGTTTGGCTTGTTTTATATACTTATGTGCTTGCTTTGTCAGCTTTGTGCAAACTTTGATTTCCCCATTCCCGAATCTGCTCAAGATTATTTTCATGAAAATTAGTATGCACGTTTATTCAATATTCATGTTTGTAAGAGTTGCATATCTCTTAGGCTGAAATTAATACCCCTTGGTTAAAAAGTAAGAGTATATTCACATCTCTTAATTAGTTTTTATTATGTCTTGTATAATTATTAAGCTGGTTGAAAGTAAAACAAAATCTGCTTCTATTCTTGATGTGAGTTTGTCCATTTTTACATTCACCCCTTGTTTTTCTCAGGTCTCCTTGCAAAGAAGGCTGTAGAGGCAGGGCTACGAGTGAGTCCATACATTAAAACTAGTCTTTCACCGGGAAGTGGGGTGGTCACATACTACCTGCGAGAAAGCGGAGTGACGCCATTTTTGGAGAAACTTGGGTGAGCTAATATTTGTTACTTGTTAAGTTAAATATATAATAATTTACAAGCTCTTCTGCCAAACATAGAATTATGATTTCCAGAATTTATAAATTAAAATTAGTCTTTCACTAGGAATTGAGTGGTCACTCAGATACTATAGTCTAAGCCCACACCTAGTGTCGGAGGTGGACAACTTTACCACTAGGCCACTCCCACCCTAGAGGGGTTTGGGCCCAATGTTAAATGTGGGATGTTGACATCTATTATTGATTTTGAGGTCAAGGTCACAACTCATATTTGTAATTAAATTACCTGATATTGGTCATTTAAAATTATGTCATATTTACTTATTCTCTACTGCTTAGAGGATACATGTTTATTTGCAAATATCAGTTTTCATCTGAACATGATTAAAAGCTGTACCTACTATCCTCACACTTTGAATGGTCGTAATCTTAAAACTGGTCCATGCATATTTCATTCAACTGTTCAAATATTCCTGACAACATGGCGCTCAGGGGGGCATAATGTTTGACAAACATCTCTTGTTAGATTGTTTTTGTTTTTTTTGTTTTTTTTCAAAAAATTACACCGTTCAACAATATTTGCAGGTTTGACATAGTTGGGTATGGATGTATGACATGTATAGGCAACAGTGGTCCCTTGCCCGAGCCTGTTGGTGAAGCCATTGAGAAGGTAAGGGGTTTTGTTTACTGTGTAGGCTGTTATCAATGATGGTGTAGTGAGTACCAGATACTGTTCTAAATTTTATTTAAATCTAAAATACTAAATTAATTCATATGTATGCATACCAAACACTTCATCTTCAAAGGCCCCTTACAAAGACCCCTTGTATTTTTACAGCCCTTTACAAAGGCACCTTGTAAATCTACAACCCCTCAGTACCAAAAACTCCCTAAATAATCTCTGATACCACGTACCTAAAAGGGCAAATTCAATCTACCGTAATGAAAATAATTGTGAGTTGAATATAAGTGTTCAGCTTGGGTTTACGAATATTTAAAATTGTTTCATTAGCACACTGAAAAGCATTAAATGATGCTGTATATTTTACCTCTTAAAGGGCATAGAATAGAATATTCAAGTTTTACACAACTATATTTACATTTACCTTGTCAATTGTAGAGACAAATTTGACTTTTATGTTATGTGTGCAAGGGGTTATGACGTTAGTGTTTATTTCAAAATTGCAATCTGATTGGAGGAGTGGGACATCATTTGACCTTTGATCTACAATGTTACAAATATCAGCTATTTTTTTATACAAACATGTTGTTGATGATTATCTCTCTTTAACAATAAATACTCAACTGCAGAAGATTTTACCCTTTAAATTGTGATACATAACTATTTAGAATGTAATTATAAGGACTGATCACATTTTTTGTGTGTGTTTATGCCGTATGATCCCTGGAAGGCACTCTTGCAAATGTCTCGAGAAGCGTTAGTGCTTCATGGAATTTGCTCATGTGCCCTCGTGTGATCAAACAGCATAAAATAACACAGAAAATGTAAACAATTCTTAGATGATCAACTATGAACCTACTCCACTTATTCCAATATAACATTTGTCTGTCCCCACACAATGCATTGTGAAGCAGTTATATTCCATATCTTTTCAATATCATGAAATAACACTGGTCATTATGAATCTTCTACAGGGCGACCTTGTAGCATGTGGTGTATTATCTGGTAACCGGAACTTCGAAGGACGTATTCATCCATTGACGCGAGCAAATTACTTGGCCAGTCCCCCATTAGTCATTGCGTACGCTCTTGCTGGTCGTGTTGACATAGATTTTGAATCCGAGCCACTTGGTAAGTCAATAAACAGTCAAACCCTGTCAGCTTGAACTCCCAGGGACCGGTGAAAATTCCTTGAGCCTTGGGGAATTTGAGCCAAGCTAAAATGCTTACTTTTAGTATTAAAAAATCGGTGCTTTACATCCATTTCTAGCCAACAAGGAAATGGAGCTGACGGGGTTCGTCTGTAGTACATATGTAGTGTTTGTTAACTGTGATAATATGATGTTGATAGAATATTTTTGAAAATGTATCATTTTCCATTGAATTAAGTGGTATTTTATTTTGATTTCCTTAGATTATATGTTTATTAAAATAATGATTATTTGAAGGAAGATACACTTTTTTATGCTGCAATTAAAAGCTTTTGTTATATGCTTGGTATATTTTAACCCTTTTCATCGGTCTAGAGGCTGTCTTATGACAAACCATAAAGAAAGTTTTTTTTACTGCCAATAAGTTATTTTCTGTAAACAAATTTGCACATGTTGAAGTATTCAAGTCATTTGTTTTGTACACATTGATAAAACAGGCAACCAGCAGCAACTCAACAAAATTAAAATCATTGTTAATGACTGAAGTCATTTCTTGAGCATTGTGTCTTTTGGCTTAATTAATCAAAATATTATGTTGAGAGTTTTCAGAAAAATGATGACCAAATGCATATTATAACTACATATACATTGGTAAAATTGTTAATATTGTTAATTTGTTTCAGGAACCAATGCAGAGGGTAAACCCGTGTTCTTGAGGGATATTTGGCCTTCCAGGGAAGAAATACATGTAAGACTCTTTGTCAATGGTAGAATATTTCAAATGGAAATGAAAATATTTTACTTAGATTTTAAAAAGGTGTTTTATATGGGGCTGTTGATTTGCAGAAAATTTGGCCTTCAAGGGAATGGAACAGAATCTGATGGAAACACATTTAATTTAGCGTCAAAGTAACAACATTCCTTGTGTAAGAGCAAACGATTATTTCTTGACAAATAATTCTAATTATTTTCTTGTGTGTGTTTGTTTTTTTTTCGAAGAAGAAAATTTAGATATTAGCCTTTGGGTTGTTGTTGATTTCGCTAACCTCATTGTCACACATGACTCGTATGAAAATTGTTACACATGTAGCCAGAGACAATGCGCACAAGTTTAGCATGGCCAATAACTCTTGCTGTGTTTCTTGCCTTCAAGAATAGACCAGTGTTGGTATCCACTTGCATTGTTTTTTGTTTTTATTCTACAATGATTTGTTGTAATATTTCACCTCTTATTTTGATTGGCAGACTGTGGAAGAAGAGTTTGTCATTCCTTCCATGTTCAATGAGGTCTACTCAAGAATTCAGGTAAACTTGACTTTCATACTGTATGAACTGCAAAAAGGTTATGATGTCATTGTTTATTTCAATTTTGCGCTCTGATTGGTTAAGCGCTACATCTTTAAGCCAATGAAATACATCATTATAACCTTTTAAAAGAAACCAAAATAATATAGAAACTTCAGGCATCCAACATTCACAAAATTGATGATACATTACATGGTCCCATTCAAGTTGGCTCAAACCAACAATCACTTGGATCAGATACAGAAACTAAATCCCATTTAAAACATTGTATAAGTAAATATAGCATACACAGTTTTTGTTACTTTTTTATGACCTGATGATGCCTTTAATTTTGACTCGGTTATTAAAACTTTAACATTTTTAGTTTGTTAAGAACAAAATGGTTTTGTTTTATGTGACAAATTTCAATATTGCAAACCAGGCCTGCCTAATTGTAATGCACAACAGAATTGGAAGATCTATTGTTTAAATGTAATGTAGATATTATGTTCAATTTTATGCTTTTAGAATCTGTGGTTTGTACACCCTTGTCTCATACTGTAATGTCTGGACAACATTGCATCTATTGTAGTAGACTTATGTGTATTTAGAGATTTCTGTATGGTCTATTGCTGCTTTAAGCCTTGCATTTATCTGACAAAGATGTTAACAGTACAATATAACATGTGAAATACTGTACTGAGTGTTCCGTTTCCTCACTTCAGAAAGGCAATGAACGCTGGAATAAACTGGACGCTCCGGAAGGAATGTTGTACCCCTGGGATGATAAGTCCACCTACATTCAAGATCCCCCTTTCTTCCAAACCATGGTGAGTGAGTTCAGGGAGGATGGAGTAGGGGGGAGAGTGAGCAAGAGGGTGTAGTGGTTGAGGAAAAACAGGGGGTGGGGAGGAGGACAGTATGGGCCAGTTGGACAGAAACTCTACAATTGGAATATCTTAACAGTTAGCGATGTCCACAGGGTACAAAAATTTGTTAGACTGTGGGTTGAAAAATCCTCCGAACATTTTAAAGTGGTAGACCTTACATGTAAAACTACCCTTTTTGTCAAACTATGACGGCAGTTTTAGATTAACCGCCAGTTGAAATCTCCTGGTCTTCCTGATGAGGTGAGAGGGGAGTGGTATTTTAACTGTAGGTGTTTCTTCATTTAATACAGACGAAAGACCTTCCCAAGATCCAGGGTATACGAGACGCATACGTTCTGTTGAATTTCGCGGACTCCGTTACCACTGATCATATCTCGCCCGCTGGAAGTATTGCCCGGAATAGCCCAGCAGCCCGATACTTAGCAGGGAGAGGGTAAGTAGTAATGTGTTTTGGTGCTTATTGATAGTTATCGCTGCCCTTTCTGAGAATCGTAAAGTATGTTGATATTCAGTTACACCATTCATTGAGGACACCAATGCCTTGGCCTTCACTTTTGAACTCTTGCCTTCTATAAAAATATATATCTAACTTATTCTGAATTTTTGTTGTTATTACATAGCAAAGTATCACAATTATACAGTTGATATACATTTTTCACATGTATAATGTAACTTTTATGTTTTCACTTCGTTGATTCTTTTTCCAGCCTGACCCCACGTGAGTTCAACTCGTACGGTTCCAGACGGGGGAATGATGCGGTGATGGCACGAGGCACTTTTGCAAATATACGTCTCGTGAACAAGTTTTTGGCCAAGCCAGGCGCAAGAACGCTCTATCTGCCTGCTAATGAAGAGGCAAGTTCTATGTTTTAAAGGCATTAGATTGGGCATATTCTTTAAAGTGTCATGTGGAACTTGATGTGGGCTCATAATCCTGCAAAGCATCCAAATATGTTATTTAAGATAGCTTGCTAGAACAGCTCATTAATGAACGATTGCCTATGAAATGCTGAAACTGAGCTTGCTAGAACAGCTCATTAATGAACGATTGCCTATGAAATGCTGAAACTGAGCTTGCTAGAACAGCTCATTAATGAACGATTGCCTATGAAATGCTGAAACTGAGCTTGCTAGAACAGCTCATTAATGAACGATTGCCTATGAAATGCTGAAACTGAGCTTGCTAGAACAGCTCATTAATGAACGATTGCCTATGAAATGCTGAAACTGAGCTTGCTAGAACAGCTCATTAATGAACGATTGCCTATGAAATGCTGAAACTGAGCTTGCTAGAACAGCTCATTAATGAACGATTGCCTATGAAATGCTGAAACTGAGCTTGCTAGAACAGCTCATTAATGAACGATTGCCTATGAAATGCTGAAACTGACTGTTCAAAGCCATTTTTGGGGAGTAAAAATTGACTGCCTTAACAGAGCAAAAGTGCATTACAATCATGCTTTGTTTTGAAAAAAAAATAGTAAGAAAATTTCTTTACTTGTGCAGAAAGAAGCCAAGCAAGTTTACAAATTGAAGAATATAGTCTTTTTCGTCCTCCTTTTAGCTATCAACTTAAAATTGGAATAAATGTTTTATCTGTTTCTTTCAGATGGACATTTTTGATGCTGCGGAAAGGTACAAGTCTGAGGGAAAGCAGGTTGTTATTCTGGCAGGGAAGGAATATGGGTCAGGTTCTTCCAGGGACTGGGCTGCCAAGGGGCCCTGGATGCTGGTAAGTGTAGGAGTGGGGGAGGGGAGGGCAGGGAAGGAATATGGGTCAGGTTCTTCCAGGGACTGGGCCGCCAAGAGCTGGATGCTGGTAAGTGTAGGGGTGGGGAAGGGGAGGGAGTTTGACGTGATGGGGCAGGGAAGGAATATGGGTCAGATTCTTCCAGGGACTGGGCTGCTACGGGGCCCTGGATGCTGGTAAGTGTAGGAGTGGAAAAGTGGGGGTGATGTGTATATTACACTATGGTATATAGATGTTCTTGATGATTTGAATGTATATATAAACAGCAGTTACAATAATGGCAGCATTTTTAGCTCGACTATTCGAAGAATAAGGAGAGCTATACTACTCACCCAAGCGTCGGCGTCGCCGTCACCCCTTGGGTAAGGTTTTGCGTGCAAGCACACATAGGTAAATATCTCGGCAACTACTTGAGGTATTGCATTGAGACTTGATACAATGGTACTCAACCATCCAACCTACTAAATTAATCAAGTTAAATAACTATAGTTTGCATTTAATGCAAATAATAGGCCTTTATTATTTGACTTAGAAATTTTGATTAACGTTTTGCGTGCAAGCACACATAGGTTAATATTTCAGCCACTGCTTGAGGTATTACATAAAAACTTGATACAATGGTACTCAACCATCCAACCTACTAAATTACCAAGTTAGATAACTCTAGTTTGCATTTAATGCAAATAATTGCCATTTATTATTCGACTTAGAAATTCTGGTTAAGGTTTTGCGTGTAAGCACACATAAGTTAATATCTCAGCAACTACTTGAGGTATTGCATTGAGACTTTATACAATGGTACTCAACCATCCAACCTACTAAATTAATCAAGTTAGATAATTCTAGTTTGCATTTAATGCAAAATAATTGCCCTTTATTATTAGACTTAGAAATTCTGGTTAAGGTCTTGCATGTTAGCACACATGGATAATCTCTCAGCAACTACTTGTTGTATTGCATTGAGACTTTATACAATGGTATTCAACCACCCAACCTAATTGAATAACCAAGTAAGATAACTGTATTTTGCAAATAATGGCCCTTTATTATTACACTTAAAAATTCTGGTTAAAATTTTGCATGTAACCACATTTATGTTAATATCTCAGCACATCATGTATTGCATTGAAATCTAATCTAACAGCGATCCATGCATGTTTCGCCAAAACTTTTCAATCCTTACACTGAAAAGCGGCGGAATAGTCGAGCGCGCTGTCTCTGTGACAGCTCTTGTTAACAATGAAACTAAAGTTGTTATCATTTAAATGTTTAATTATTAGGGTTGTTTTGGTTAGAATCAATATACTTTGGAACAAAATTATTGTTTTTGTCAATAAAAATTTTCTATCAAGGAGTAGTTAAATGACAAGCTTTCGAGAGGCCTATTAAATTTCTTTATTCATTAAATAATTATGACCAAATTAATGAACTCTCTGAGCTTGATAAACCCCCTTTCATGTCCCTTCTAAAAGGAGCAAGCAAACCTCACTATTTTCATTTAAGTTTAAATAGTGTATTTTTCTCCTTAAGAATTTTTAGGCTTTTAAAGGAACTTTAATTCAAGACAGTCATGATCAACTTTGTTTTCCTTTATAAAATCAAGCTTAAAAAATTTGGCTGAATGAAATATAATACTTAAACAGATTACAATTAAGATATTTTAAGAAGTTGGGGCGTGAGTTTATGCTTATCTTTTTTCATAAATCATCTCAATTTTACGATTTATTATGTATTTTCTCTGTTTTTCTGTTTCTCAGGGTGTTAAAGCAGTGATTGCCGAGAGCTACGAGAGAATCCACCGTAGTAACCTGGTGGGGATGGGTATTATACCATTCCAGTACAAGGAGGGGGAGAATGCAACCTCCCTAGGTCTGACGGGAAGGGAGACAATCACAGTGGAACTGCCACAAAACTTGCAGCCTGGACAACTAGTCACTGTGCAGGTCAGTTCAAAGATGGGAGGAATGTTATAACTGTTTTATGGAAAGGGGAGAATGTAATGTCTCTTGAATATATGGTAAGGCAGACCATAATATAAAAAATACTAACCAGTGTTTTAGTTTAAAGAGAAGTAAACTTGAGACTATGGTTGTTACAACAACTTAATAATAAGAAGGGGCGTAGCTAGGCCATTTTGAATATTACGTCTAAGCTATGAAGTCAAGGACCCTCTTGACTCTCAAAATATTGCCTCTGTTTATCAACTTTTGGCAATAATTTTCTTTGACTAATACAACTGAAACTATGCACGTATCTATGTCATTGTTGCTAGCTACACCCCAGTTTGATTGCAGTTTTCGCTAGCTACGCCCCAGTTGATTGCAGTTTTCACTAGCTACGTCCCAGTTGATAGTTACTGTAGTTTTCACTAGCTACTCCCCAGTTGATAGTTATTTTCTCTATATATGCATCAGTTGATAGTAGTTTTCACTAGCTACTCCCCAGTTGATAGTTATTTTCTCTATATATGCATCAGTTGATAGTAGTTTTTACTAGCTACTCCCCAGTTGATAGTTATTTTCTCTATATATGCATCAGTTGATAGTAGTTTTTACTAGCTACTCCCCAGTTGATAGTTATTTTCTCTATATATGCATCAGTTGATAGTAGTTTTCACTAGCTACTCCCCAGTTGATAGTTATTTTCTCTATATATGCATCAGTTGATAGTAGTTTTCACTAGCTACTCCCCAGTTGATAGTTATTTTCTCTATATATGCATCAGTTGATAGTAGTTTTCACTAGCTACTCCCCAGTTGATAGTTATTTTCTCTATATATGCATCAGTTGATAGTAGTTTTCACTAGCTACTCCCCAGTTGATAGTTATTTTCTCTAGTTAATTTCTCTAGAAATTTCTCTAGCTACGCCCCAGTTGATTGCAGTTATTGCTAGCTATGCCCTGTTGATTGCAGTTTTCGCTAGCTACGCCCAGTTGATAGTAGTTTTCGCTTGCTATGCCCCAGTTGATTGCAGTTATTGCTAGCTATGCCCTGTTGATTGCAGTTTTCGCTAGCTACGCCCAGTTGATATTAGTTTTCGCTTGCTATGCCCCAGTTGATTGCAGTTTTTGCTAGCTATTCCTCTGTTGATATTTGTTTTTGCTAGCTACGCCTCAGTTGATTGCAGTTTTTGCTAGCTACGCCCCTGTTGATAGTAGTTTTCACAAGCTAGACCCCAGTTCCTTGTAGGGCTAACTAACAAAAGAATATTTTGTACAATAGCCTTTTCTTATTGATTTTTCATTTGAGTACAATGTAGTTACAATATATCATTTGAAACAAATATAAGGCTTTATTGGTTATTTTAGGCCATGTAGTAAGTAAAACTTTTAATTTAGTTTGTGACATTAGCTTTTCACTTAAATAAAAATCTTAATCTCAGGATATTTTATCACTGCTCATTTATAAGATAGCCCGGCCCCTAGGTGAATATGATTTTGAGTTTCTCTGTTTTGCTGTTTCCTAGTACATATTACTCTATAGTTAAAAATAAACAGTCTGACAATTAATGTCAATGCCAATTCTTGTGTATATGTTTCAGGCGAGTGGGGGAAAGTCATTCCAAGTGATAACACGTTTCGACACAGAAGTGGAACTGGTCTATTTCCGAAATGGGGGCATTCTGAACTACATGGTTCGCAAAATGTTGAATAATGCATAGAAATGTTGGATAGTGCAAAAATAGGTTGAACATGGCATTAAAAAAATGGACAATACCTGAGGAAACAGACCAACTTTGAAAGAAATATAAAAGGAATTTGTTTAGAATGATATGGTGTGAAAATTATTGAAAAGTGCCCATAAAAAATCAGGTGAACTTCAAACTGAAATTAAAGGAACTGCGTGAATGTATGTGAAATTAAAGAAACTGCGTGAATGTATGTGAAATTAAAGAAACTGCGTGAATGTATGTGAAATTAAAGGAACTGCGTGAATGTATGTGCTGAATGGTAGTTTAGATTGTTATTTAATTAGAAAGGTCAGAAAATAATGTTCAAGCTTTTTTTTATGAATGTGATTAAGTGAGAGTTATTTGTTCATGAGGAACATCACAAATCAATCTTAATAGTTGACTGAAAACAACTTTATAAATGTAATAGTAGATTAAACCTTTGTTTACCTTTGTTTTAAAGGAACTCGTTTACAGTTAAAAGGTCAAATACCCCAATTTGAACTCCATCATGAAAACTGTTGGAGAGTTCCTTTAAAATTTAATCATGTAAATGAAGTGTTATTTCGCGTTCAAATTGGTGGATTCCCTATAGAAAATATAGACAATTTGATTAGTGGTCTATTACCTTTTGTGGGCTTGCAAATTGCAATATTTCTGGAAAATGCCCTTTCTAAGTCTCAATTCTTACAGCGAATAATAAATTTACTCCTTTCTAAAGTCCTTACCTCATAAGAGAAACGTAAAACCAATTTTCGCCAATCTTCTGCCATCTCCTTCAGTGCTACAACATACACAATGTGTTTTTGCAAAGTAACATTTTGTTATATCTAATAGGAATGAATGTTCAATAGGTTAGTAATAGTATGTGGTTTGGATGTTAATTCACATTTTGTAAGTATTAAGTCCATGTGTATCTGTGATTTAACATGTAAGTTCAGTGTTTCATACAGTGTGCCATGTTTGTTAAAGAGTGTAAGAGTGAATTAAAATAGTTGAAAATACAAATTTCTGCTGTAATGAATATTAATTTATTTACTAGTATTAATGTTTATTTCTTTTGCCAACCTATAGAAGCCAGGTGATCTGTTTATCATAATTAAAGTTATACTAGAAACAGGTATTTATTGATTAAAAAATAGATTTTGGTGCTATTTTCACCCTCATCATGTGCATAGTTTGATACAGTTGTGTCAAGAGAATAACATGATTGTGCAAATGTCAGTAGTTAGATATATAAAATGCATAAAACTGATGTTTTGTTTTATAGAATTATATATCACCAAAGCCACACACCTAGAAATGCTTGCAAGAACATTTTCTTGGCCGCTACTAAAAATAAACATTCAAGATATTCACTTGTTTTCTGAGACAATAGGCAGAAATAGATCAAGACCCATAACTCTGGCATTACTAATTGTGGAGTTATTGCCCCTTTTTCTAATGAAAAACAACAGGAGGGCTGTGGTGTTCACTCGGTCACGCTCTTCTTTTTAAACATGTTCAACAGAATATGATGTAAATTGTTGACATCAATAACAACTTAGTAAAGCAACAATTAAGTTGCATTTCTTTTTTGGAAATAAAACAATTTCTTAATGCCTTTTCCAACACAAATCATTTTAGAATTGTTTAAATTGGTGGACAATGTCAGTGTGCTTCTGTAAGTTTTGCTTATGCTTGTTATATAAAGGGACTTATAAACAATACTGCTTTGTGACTATTACAGAATACCATTAGGTACTAGGTACATGTATGTTGGCATTACTTTCTCATTCGACCATGACATGTATTGGGTCATTTGTTTTTCAATTATGCCCATTCACTTGATGTTATGTTTCAGATACTAAATATCTATAATCATGTTTTTATAATGTTTCAAGAGTATTTATTTAAGTGAAGATAGAACATAAAACCTGAAAACCTGAAACACAATTCAATTTATCACTTACATACTTTTTCTTATGTTTGAGGTATTTAGGTGATCTGATATTTTCCATTACTATTCAGAGCTGATTGTGTATTCCTGTCGAATGTGTGTATCTGTGATTGAGAATGATGCTTGCATAATTCAATCAAAATAAATATAATTTTTTTTTTTTTTATGCATAGCTTTGGTGCTTAAAGGCCTAGATTAAGGAATATTTGGCATGACAATCCCCTGCTGTGCATCTCCTGCTAATTGCACTGATGTCACAGTAGTGGCCAATTTCCTGTTTATTAACCAGGTTTTCACATAATGAAACCTGGTTATTAGAATGGCAAACGTCATTGTTCGGGCAGGCGGGCGGGCGGCGTCAAACTCGCCTATGAAAGTAAGGGTTGACATATCTTGACCAAACTTGGTCTATAGAAAGAGTTTATGGGTACCTTTCATGGGATTGCGTTTGGGGTCCCTAGGGTCAAGGTCACTGTTACTTAAAATAGAAAATGGTTGAAACTGAATAACTTTAGTAAGGGTTGACATATATTGACCAAACTTGGTCTATAGAAAGAGTTTATGGGTACCTTTCATGGGATTGGGATTGGGGTCCCTAGGTTCAAGGTCAAGGTGACTGTTACTAAAAATAGAAAAATGGTTGAAACTAAATAAATTTAGTTAGGGATGACATATCTTGACTAAACTTGGTCAATAGGAAGAGTTTATGGATACTTTCATGGGATTGCGTTTGGGGTCCCTAGGGTCAAGGTCAAGGTCACTGTTATTAAAAATAGAAAAACAGTTAAAACTGAATAACTTTAGTTAGGGTTGACATATCATGACCAAACTTGGTCAATAGGAAGAGTTTATGGAGACCTTTCATTGGATTGCGTTTGGGGTCCCTAGGGTCAAGGTCTCTGTTACTAAAAATAGAAAAACGGTTGAAACTGAATAACTTTAGTTAGGGATGACATATCTTGACTAAACTTGGTCTATAGGAAGAGTTTATGGAGACCTTTCATGGGATTGCGTTTTGGGGTCCCTAGGTTCAATGGCAAGGTGACTGTTACTAAAAATAGAAAAACAGTTGAAACTGAATAACTTTAGTAAGGGTTGACATATCTTGACCAAATTTGGTCTATAGAAAGAGTTTATGGGTACCTTTCATGGGATTGGGATTGGGGTCCCTAGGTTCAAGGTCAAGGTGACTGTTACTAAAAATAGAAAAATGGTTGAAACTAAATAACTTTAGTTAGGGATGACATATCTTGACTAAACTTGGTGTAAAGGAAGAGTTTATAGATAACTTTCATGGGATTGCGTTTGGGTCCCTAGGGTCAAGGTCAAGGTCACTGTTACTAAAAATAGAAAAACAGTTGAAACTGAGTAACTTTAGTTAGGGTTGACATATCTTTACCAAACTTGGTCTTTAGGAAGAGTTTATGGATACCTTTCATGGGATTGCATTTGGGGTCCCTAGGGTCAAGGTCACTGTTACTAAAAATAGAAAAACCAGACACAGGCTGAAGTTCTTCTGTCAATCATTAAAAACCTGGTTTTGTCGCATTGCGGCATTTCTTGTTTGTTTATTGGCACAGGGCCATTTAGGGTCCATTTCTATAATAAAACCTTCAAAACTGCACAACAGGATATTCAGATCAGACAATTAGGCAATTAGATTAAGATCAAAACATAGAGGTTGTGTAAAATACACGTTTTTTTGTTGTTGTTTTTTTGTTTGTCACTTATAGAATGATTTAACTAGGCCCAATGGTAAAGGATTACAATATTGTCCATATATCTACATAGCGGCTGCATAACACAATGACAACATGTGTACACATTCTGCACATTATTAACAGTTCACTTCAAACTTGTTTTTGTGGGCTCCATGATACTTAATCATTAATGATTAGTTTAAACTGACGCTTAAAGATGCACTCTTACTGTCAAATAAGATTTACCACAATTTACCATAAGTATTCTTTAAATATTCCCAAAACTGAAAAGGCTGAAAAATGTCAAAATTAATGGTTTTTATGAAGGATTTGAACCTGTGAGATAAATTATGAATCATTCTCCACAAATATGGTATGTTATAAAGTTAAAACAAACTGTGAGTAAAATTGTATATCATGGTCCGTAATGTCCCGAAATGTGGTCCGTAGTGTCCCCAAATCTGGTCCGTTATGTCTGGTCCGTAATGTCCATGGTCCGTAATGTCCGTGACCCATCTAGATGACGTAGTGCACAAAAGGTAGTCTGTGTGTTATCATACTGGTAGTGTTTCGTAACCTGTCTATTATTAGCAAGAACCATCAGTCTTAGAGATGGTGAGATCCACCGCAAGTCTTTTCAGATACAAAAAACTGGACATATCTGACGATTAAGATAACCTGCCCGACCTCGATAAAACACTCTAGTCGTCAGCACTCTTATTTGATCATTACATGTTTCGTGGCAGCAAGCCATAATGGTAGTACTCCTTTTTTCGGTCATATAAGACAAAATGGACCTCATAGCAATACACACTGAAATATTAAAGTTAAGTCAAACATTTAACACACTGAAATAGTGATGCCAAGTCAAGCATTTGACACACTGATATATTGGAGCCATGACAAACATTTAACACACTGAAATAGTGAAGCCAAGTCAAACATTTAACACACTGAAATATTGAAGCCAAGTCAAACATTTAACACACTGAAATATTGAAGCCAAGTCAAACATTTAACACACTGAAATATTGAAGCCAAGTCAAACATTTAACACACTGATATATTGGAACCATGACAAACATTTAACACACTGAAATAGTGAAGCCAAGTCAAACATTTAACACACTGAAATATTGGAGCCAAGTCAAACATTTAACACACTGAAATAGTGAATTCAAGTCAAACATTTAACACACTGAAATAGTGAAGCCAAGTCAAACATTTAACACACTGAAATATTGGAACCATGACAAACATTTAACACACTGAAATAGTGAAGCCAAGTCAAACATTTAACACACTGATATATTGGAACCATGACAAACATTTAACACACTGAAATAGTGAAGCCAAGTCAAACATTTAACACACTGAAAGAGTGAAGCCAAGTCAAACATTTAACACACTGATATATTGGAACCATGACAAACATTTAACACACTGAAATAGTGAAGCCAAGTCAAACATTTAACACACTGAAATATTGAAGCCAAGTCAAACATTTAACACACTGAAATAGTGAAGCCAAGTCAAACATTTAACACACTGATATATTGGAACCATGACAAACATTTAACACACTGAAATAGTGAAGCCAAGTCAAGCATTTAACACACTGATATATTGGAACCATGACAAACATTTAACACTGAAATAGTGAAGCCAAGTCAAACATTTAACACACTGATATATTGGAGCCATGACAAACATTTAACACACGGAAATATTGAAGCCAAGTCAAACATTTAACACACTGAAATATTGGAGCCATGACAAACATTTAACACACGGAAATACTGAAGCCAAGTCAAACATTTAACACACTGAAATAGTGAATTCAAGTCAAACATTTAACACACTGAAATACTGAAGCCAAGTCAAACATTTAACACACTGAAATAGTGAATTCAAGTCAAACATTTAACACACTGAAACAGTGAATTAAAGTCAAACATTTAACACACTGAAATAGTGAAGCCAAGTCAAACATTTAACACACTGAAATAGTGAATTCAAGTCAAACATTTAACACACTGAAATAGTGAATTCAAGTCAAACATTTAACACACTGAAATAGTGAAGCCAAGTCAAACATTTAACACACTGAAATAGTGAATTCAAGTCAAACATTTAACACACTGAAATAGTGAATTCAAGTCAAACATTTAACACACTGAAATAGTGAAGCCAAGTCAAACATTTAACACACTGAAATAGTGAATTCAAGTCAAACATTTAACACACTGAAATAGTGAAGCCAAGCTAAAGCAAAACTATATTTGTAAGGGGAAGGCCACCAGCCCGCACTATGATACAATTATTTTAACAAAAACGAACGATCACACAGACGCACGCACGCACACATCCCCTAACATACAAACAAGCACCCGCCCGCTTGCACACACACGCACACGCACGCACGCACTCACGCACGCACGCAAACACACACGCAAACACATATGCACGCAAAAACACCTTCGCACGCACGCAAACACACGCACTCAAAACACACACACACTCCCAAATTTAATAACTTTTTTTGTTTGTTTATCAATATCATTAAAATAGAAATCTATGTTTGCCTGATCGTATTTTAAGTATTGCAGACATTTTAAATTTCACCTATTAACCCCGTAACTTATTGTATTGATGAATTATTATGGAAACTACAGACAAACATAACTTTCTTATGCTTTTTGCTAATTTTAGTTTTAATTTCAGATTAACCGACCGCCAATTTTAAGTTCAGAATAACTGAGGACTGCAGTTTTCTTTCAAGTATTCGTATTTTGTCGCATCTGCGTAGCTAATAGTACCACTCTCTTTTTAAGTTCCCCTGAATTCCGCTGCCGAAAAGTTGGGATTCCGCCTCCTAAAAAATTGTTGACAAAACATGCAATGGTTGAGACCAAAATAACCGAAAATGTATTATCGATAGGACATCTTTGAGCTATTTTGATCTAAATCAAAGTGTCTGAATTTTCTATTGCCATTCTTCTTACACCTTAAACTAAGTCAGGCTACATTACAAATACCATCAAACCACTGTGTTCCTTAAAGCTGCTCTCCCTCAGATTTATTCGTATTTACAACTTTTTTTATTTTTTGTCTTGGAATGAGCATTTTTTGCGTAAATATCTGCAAACCAGTGATAAAAAGACTGCTGACAAAAAATCCGATCGCATATTTTCATATTTCCATTCCAAAATTAATGTTTTATGGCTAAAACCGTTACTAAACGGTTTAAGAACAATGCATAAAACATCAATTTTTGAACTTAAATATAAAATCTGCAAACTAATGTTTTTACTTCAGTCTTATTTGACTGGTTTACATGCATTTGAGCAAAAAATGGCTCGTTCCTAGACAACATATAATAAAGTTGTCAAAACGTTCGATTTGTGAGAGTGCAGTTTTAAAAGGAAGACCTTATGTCGGCTAATTATTGCCCTTGACAGCCATGATGTAGTTTTAGAACTATTGTAACAGCTCTGGCACGGAGGTGACATACGCGTTATTTAAAAAACGACTTACGTACGCATTTCGTTTAAACGACTACCTAGTAACTCGTTTGAGTATTCTAAATTCTTATAGAATACAACCTATACGTTTTGCCAATGCAATTGCAGATAAGCAATCATTAAGTGCTAGGCTTGATCATAAAGAATTACAACTTTCGCGCATGTTTTAAGTCCGTATACTGCCACTCATTCAATACGCATTTCCTGCGTTATCTACAATGTGTCAGCCAATGAGGTCGTATTATAAGTTAGTTTGATGGCCTAAAGTCATTTCTTGATGATTAAGAAAGCCCCGTTCGCTCTACTCACTCCAACCCTTCTTAATCATTACGAATTTACTTCATGTCATCTCACTATTGTTTAAGGCATGAAATGAATTAAACATTTGTTTGTTTCAGTATTCGATGGCAAAATATTTCACTTCGTAAAAAGTAAATATTAAATACCAAACAGTAAACGAAAGTAGTGAAAAAAATCGTTTACAGTGTGATACAAGCGCCAAATTTGACATGGAGACTCCTTTGGGTCTACTTATTCGGAAAATCCACGTGAAAATCAAGATGGCCGCTATTTTCAAGATGGCCGCCATTCTACGTAACCATAACTGTTGTTTTATTTATTATTTACCTTGACATGAATGACCAAACTAAACGGGTAATGATAAAAAATATACATATTCACTGTAGGTATATTTACAAAAAAATAAAATAATGTTGTTATTAAAAAAAGAAGAAGCTTTTTTCTAAAAAAATTCTAGTTGTTTTTTCTTTTATTTTCTTTTTAATTAAGAACTAGTCCTTATCTTTGAATTAATTGTAGCCCGCACAATTGCTTTGCCACAGAGCTTACTTCTATTTACTTCTTACACTGAAACAAACAATTATATATATATATATATATCCTCCATTTCTTAATGTTTTCTAGTTTCATAATCAGGGTATCATACTTCTGCTGCAGAATGTCCTTGACTCTGATTTTAGGCGGTGCAATGTGGTTATCGTTAATGGCGTCAGACAGCATACTTTTTATCTGGTTTATTTTGAATCATTCAAGTTGTGACCAACATTATTATCGTCCACTTTGGTACATGCAATTATTTAATCTTTGCCAGAACTGAACACAAAAACAAGCCACATGCAAATCTAATTAACCTAGTAACAAAATACAGAGCTAAAGCATGTTGTTTACGCGTGTTGGTTTCCTACCCTGAGAATTTCGGGCAATTGAATTTTTGAAGGTTATTTGGAAGTTACAATGAAAGTGCAAACTTGGTTGCAAAACAGGAAGGCTTCAAGGTCCCTCCATTTAAAAAAAATGACCCAAGGCTTATTAATAATGATGGGGGAACTGTAACTAGTGATAACTTACTACAATTTTTTTATTTTCTATTTTATTATCTAAAGGGTGTGTCAAAACAATGCACCCTGCTGCTGTGACATGCAGGTAAAAATGGAAATAAAACTCTCCTTGAAAAAAAAAACTACGTTTAAATGATTTCCTTCGAAATCACCTCACCACACCTGACTACATCTAACAAAAGATATTTTTCAAATGAATTTATTGTGCATTTTTCAAATTGCTGTGTTAATTGGAAACTTATCAGTTTGGCATGCATAACATTAAAACTGAGAAACAACCTCACAATGAAGAACAGAACAGAACATTTCGTTAACAGTTGAAACGAAACAAATACACATAACGAAATAGGTCAAATATGACCCTTTATCATTGGTAAACATCATTTTATGCATTAATGCACGAATTATTGTCTATATATAAATAAACGAGATTTGTAGGAAAGGTTAAGAATTAATCAGTTTTTTTTTCTTTTCGAAAAACTAAAACTTCATAGTTAATGTACTTTTGAGCAACGTTTTCATGTGTGTATACTATAACATATGTAAAAGGATTGAGAAAATAGAGAGGTTTTAGCAGTACGATATCTGCAATAACAAATTCAGGGACAAGCCTAGTAGCCAACGAATGAAAACGGCCCTGTTTAAAGGTACAAGGCTTAGGCATAATACCTAGTCAATTAACCACGTCCCCCTCCCCCAGGTCCGGGTAATAGCGGGGACTTTGACTTTTCGTCCAGCCAATCCCAGGTAAAATCCCCGTCCTGCGGGAACAAACTGCTGGTAAAATCCCCGCCATATGCCATCGGGGACATCCTAGGTAAGGCCCATTCCCCGCTATTTTCGGTGCGAAAACAACACCACCGCATTCTCTCGCCGCTCGGGTCCACATGGAAGGTAAAAATACGGCCTATTTCTCCCGCTATTCCCGGCATACCCCTGGACCATGGGGGCCGTGGTTACAATTGACCGGTACATTACTTACACTGAACGAGACACACAACGTTCAGACAACACCGACATACAACACGCGCATCAACGTAACATCTTTACCAATACATGTTGAGATTACTTGTTAAAATGCTGTATGGTGATCTTGGTTGCTAGATACCCTATTCAAAGTTTATTAAAACGAATGATTGGATTTTGGTATGACCATGCAGTCAGATTTTGCGTTGTCAATAAGGTTGTAATTTAAGTCAGTTATTTATGGAGTTATATTCGCTACGCTCACTCCGCCCATTAGTTTTCATTAAGAATTTACTTCATGACATCTAACTATTTCTTAGTTATAAATTGGTTTTATAAAGTGAGTTACGCTAGCTGTGTGAAGTTAGCTAAACATACGACATTGGACATTGGACATTCAAAATCGAATGTTGTGCTGGCACGACATTGGACATTGGACATTCAAAAGTGAAAGTCGTGCTAGCACGACATTGGACATTGGACATTCAAAATCGAATGTTGTGCTTGCACGACATTGGACATTGGACATTCAAAAGTGAAAGTCGTGCTAGCACGACATTGGACATTGGACATTCAAAATCGAATGTTGTGCTGGCACGACATTGGACATTGGACATTCAAAAGTGAAAGTCGTGCTAGCACGACATTGGACATTGGACATTCATAATCGAATGTCGTGCCAGCACAACATTCGATTATGAATGTCCAATGTCCAATGTCGTGTCACTTTGTTTTCCTTTATAAAATCAAGCTTAAAAAATTTGGCTGAATGAAATATAATACTTAAACGGATTACGATTAAGATATTTTAAGAAGTTGGGGCGTGAGTCTATGCTTATCTTTTTTCATAAACCATCTCAATTTTACGATTTATTATGTATTTTCTCTGTTTTTCTGTTTCTCAGGGTGTTAAAGCAGTGATTGCCGAGAGCTACGAGAGAATCCACCGTAGTAACCTGGTGGGGATGGGTATTATACCATTCCAGTACAAGGAGGGGGAGAATGCAACCTCCCTAGGTCTGACGGGAAGGGAGACAATCACAGTGGAACTGCCACAAAACTTGCAGCCTGGACAACTAGTCACTGTGCAGGTCAGTTCAAAGATGGGAGGAATGTTATAACTGTTTTATGGAAAGGGGAGAATGTAATGTCTCTTGAATATATGGTAAGGCAGACCATAATATAAAAAATACTAACCAGTGTTTTAGTTTAAAGAGAAGTAAACTTGAGACTATGGTTGTTACAACAACTTATTAATAAGAAGGGGCGTAGCTAGGCCATTTTGAATATTACGTCTAAACTATGAAGTCAAGGACCCTCTTGACTCTCAAAATATTGCCTCTGTTTATCAACTTTTGGCAATAATTTTCTTTGACTAATACAACTGAAACTATGCACGTATCTTTGTCAATGTTGCTAGCTACACCCCAGTTTGATTGCAGTTTTCGCTAGCTACGCCCCAGTTGATTGCAGTTTTCACTAGCTACGTCCCAGTTGATAGTTACTGTAGTTTCCACTAGCTACTCCCCAGTTGATAGTTATTTTCTCTATATATGCATCAGTTGATAGTAGTTTTCACTAGCTACTCCCCAGTTGATAGTTATTTTCTCTATATATGCATCAGTTGATGTTGATAGTAGTTTTCACTAGCTACTCCCCAGTTGATAGCTATTTTCTCTATATATGCATCAGTTGATAGTAGTTTTCACTAGCTACTCCCCAGTTGATAGTTATTTTCTCTATATATGCATCAGTTGATAGTAGTTTTCACTAGCTACTCCCCAGTTGATTTTTTTAACTATTTTCTCTAGTTAATTTCTCTAGAAATTTCTCTAGCTACGCCCCAGTTGATTGCAGTTATTGCTAGCTATGCCCTGTTGATTGCAGTTTTCGCTAGCTACGCCCCAGTTGATTGCAGTTTTCACTAGCTACGTCCCAGTTGATAGTTACTGTAGTTTTCACTAGCTACTCCCCAGTTGATAGTTATTTTCTCTATATATGCATCAGTTGATAGTAGTTTTCACTAGCTACTCCCCAGTTGATAGTTATTTTCTCTATATATGCATCAGTTGATAGTAGTTTTCACTAGCTACTCCCCAGTTGATTTTTTTAACTATTTTCTCTAGTTAATTTCTCTAGAAATTTCTCTAGCTACGCCCCAGTTGATTGCAGTTATTGCTAGCTATGCCCTGTTGATTGCAGTTTTCGCTAGCTACGCCCAGTTGATAGTAGTTTTCGCTTGCTATGCCCCAGTTGATTGCAGTTATTGCTATCTATGCCCTATTGATTGCAGTTTCCGCTAGCTACGCCCAGTTGATATTAGTTTTCGCTTGCTATGCCCCAGTTGATTGCAGTTTTTGCTAGCTACTCCTCTGTTGATATTTGTTTTTGCTAGCTACGCCTCAGTTGATTGCAGTTTTTGCTAGCTACGCCCCTGTTGATAGTAGTTTTCACAAGCTAGACCCCAGTTCCTTGTAGGGCTAACTAACAAAAGAATATTTTGTACAATAGCCTTTTCTTATTGATTTTTCATTTGAGTACAATGTAGTTACAATATATCATTTGAAACAAATATAAGGCTTTATTGGTTATTTTAGGCCATGTAGTAAGTAAAACTTTTAATTTAGTTTGTGACATTAGCTTTTCACTTAAATAAAAATCTTAATCTCAGGATATTTTATCACTGCTCATTTATAAGATAGCCCGGCCCCTAGGTGAATATGATTTTGAGTTTCTCTGTTTTGCTGTTTCCTAGTATATATTACTCTATAGTTAAAAATAAACAGTCTGACAATTAATGTCAATGCCAATTCTTGTGTATATGTTTCAGGCGAGTGGGGGAAAGTCATTCCAAGTGATAACACGTTTCGACACAGAAGTGGAACTGGTCTATTTCCGAAATGGGGGCATTCTGAACTACATGGTTCGCAAAATGTTGAATAATGCATAGAAATGTTGGATAGTGCAAAAATAGGTTGAACATGGCATTAAAAAAATGGACAATACCTGAGGAAACAGACCAACTTTGAAAGAAATATAAAAGGAATTTGTTTAGAATGATATGGTGTGAAAATTATTGAAAAGTGCCCATAAAAAATCAGGTGAACTTCAAACTGAAATTAAAGGAACTGCGTGAATGTATGTGCTGAATGGTAGTTTAGATTGTTATTTAATTAGAAAGGTCAGAAAATAATGTTCAAGCTTTTTTTCATGAATGTGATTAAGTGTGAGTTATTTGTTCATGAGGAACATCACAAATCAATCTTAATAGTTGACTGAAAACAACTTTATAAATGTAATGGTAGATTAAACCTTTGTTTACCTTTGTTTTAAAGGAACTCGTTTACAGTTAAAAGGTCAAATACCCCAATTTGAACTCATTGGGAATAAGAGATCTCCATCATGAAAACTGTTGGAGAGTTCCTTTAAAATTTAATCATAGAAATGAAGTGTTATTTCACGTTCAAATTGGTGGATTCCCTATAGAAAATATAGACAATTTGATTAGTGGTCTATTACCCTTTGTGGGCTTGCAAATTGCAATTTTCTGGAAAATACCCTTTCTAAGTCTCAATTCTTACAGCGAATAATAAATTTACTCCTTTCTAAAGTCTTTACCTCATAAGAGAAACGTAAAACCAATTTTCGCCAATCTTCTGCCATCTCCTTCAGTGCTACAACATACACAATGTGTTTTTGCAAAGTAACATTTTGTTATATCTAATAGGAATGAATGTTCAATAGGTTAGTAATAGTATGTGGTTTGGATGTTAATTCACATTTTGTAAGTATTAAGTCCATGTGTATCTGTGATTTAACATGTAAGTTCAGTGTTTCATGTACGAAATACAGTGTGCCATGTTTGTTAAAGAGTGTAAGAGTGAATTAAAATAGTTGAAAATACAAATTTCTGCTGTAATGAATATTAATTTATTTACTAGTATTAATGTTTATTTCTTTTGCCAACCTATAGAAGCCAGGTGATCTGTTTATCATAATTAAAGTTATACTAGAAACAGGTATTTATTGATTAAAAAATAGATTTTGGTGCTATTTTCACCCTCATCATGTGCATAGTTTGATACATTTGTGTCAAGAGAATAACATGATTGTGCCAATGTCAGTAGTTAGATATATAAAATGCATAAAACTGATGTTTTGTTTTATAGAATTATTTATCACCAAAGCCACACACCTAGAAATGCTTGCAAGAACATTTTCTTGGCCGCTACTAAAAATAAACATTCAAGATAGACAATAGGCAGAAATAGATCAAGACCCATAACTCTGGCATTACTAATTGTGGAGTTATTGCCCCTTTTTCTAATGAAAAACAATAGGAGGGCTGTGGTGTTCGCTCGGTCACGCTCTTCTTTTTAAACATGTTCAACAGAATATGATGTAAATTGTTGACATCAATAACAACTTAGTAAAGCAACAATTAAGTTGCATTTCTTTTTTGGAAATAAAACAATTTCTTAATGCATTTTCCAACATAAATCATTTTAGAATTGTTTATATTGGTGGACAATGTCAGTGTGCTTCTGTAAGTTTTGCTTAGGCTTGTTATATAAAGGGACTTATAAACAATACTGCTTTGTGACTATTACAGAATACCATTAGGTACTAGGTACATGTATGTTGGCATTACTTTCTCATTCGACCATGACATGTATTGGGTCATTTGTTTTTCAATTATGCTCGTGCTCTTGATGTTATGCTTCAGATACTAATTATCTATAATCATGTTTTCATAATGTTTCAAGGGTATTTATTTAAGTGAAGATAGAACATAAAACCTGAAAACCTGAAACACAGTTCAATTTATCACTTACATACTTTTTCTTATGTTTGACAGTATAAAAGGTTCTATCCAGTAAATGGGAACAAATGAGGTATTTAGGTGATCTGATATTATCCATTACTATTCATAGCTGATTGTGTATTCCCCTCAAATGTGTGTATCTGTGATTGAGAATGATGCTTGCATAATTCAATCAAAATAAATGAAATTATAAATTTTGGTTTTTTCTTATGCATAGCTTTGATGCTTAAAGGCCTAGTTTAAGGAATGTTTGGCATGACAATCTCCTGCTGTGCATCTCCTGCTAATTGCACTGATGTCACAGTAGTGGCCAATTTCCTGTTTATTAACCAGGTTTTCACATAATGAAACCTGGTTATTAGAATGGCGATCGTCGTTGTTCGGGCGGGCGGGCGGGCGGCGGCGTCAAACTCGCCTTTGAAAGTAAGGGTTGACATATCTTAACCAAACTTGGTCTATAGAAAGAGTTAATGGGTACCTTTCATGGGATTGCGTTTGGGGTCCCTAGGGTCATGGTCAAGGTCACTGTTATTAAAAATAGCAAAACAGTTGAAGCTGAATAACTTTAGTTAGGGTTGACATATCTTGACCAAACTTGGTCAATAGGTAGAGTTTATGGAGACCTTTCATGGGATTGCGTTTGGGGTCCCTAGGGTCAAGGTCACTGTTACTAAAAATAGAAAAACGGTTGAAACTGAATATCTTTAGTTAGGGATGACATATCTTGACTAAACTTGGTCTATAGGAAGAGTTTATGGAGACCTTTCATGGGATTGCGTTTTGGGGTCCCTAGGTTCAATGGCAAGGTGACTGTTACTAAAAATAGAAAAACAGTTGAAACTGAATAACTTTAGTAAGGGTTGACATATCTTGACCAAACTTGGTCTATAGAAAGAGTTTATGGGTACCTTTCATGGGATTGGGATTGGGGTCCCTAGGTTCAAGGTCAAGGTGACTGTTACTAAAAATAGAAAAATGGTTGAAACTAAATAACTTTAGTTAGGGATGACATATCTTGACTAAACTTGGTGTAAAGGAAGAGTTTATAGATACCTTTCATGGGATTGCGTTTGGGGTCCCTAGGGTCAAGGTCAAAGTCACTGTTACTAAAAATAGAAAAACAGTTGAAACTGAATAACTTTAGTTAGGGTTGACATATCTTGAACAAACTTGGTATTTAGGAAGCGTTTATGGATACCTTTCATGGGATTGCATTTGGGGTCCCTAGGGTCAAGGTCACTGTTACTAAAAATAGAAAAATGGTTCAAACTGAATATCTTTAGTTAGGGTTGACATATCTTGACCAAACTTGGTCTATAGTAAGAGCTGGCACGACATTGGATTATGAATGTCCAATGTTCAATGTCGTGCCGGCACGACAATCGTTTTTGAATGTCCAATGTCCAATGTCGTGCCAGCACAACATTCGATTTTGAATGTCCAATGTCCAATGTCGTGCTAGCACGACTTTCACTTTTGAATGTCCAATGTCCAATGTCGTGCCAGCACAACATTCGATTTTGAATGTCCAATGTCCTATGTCGTGCTAGCACGACTTTCACTTTTGAATGTCCAATGTCCAATGTCGTGCAAGCACAACATTCGATTTTGAATGTCCAATGTCCAATGTCGTGCTAGCACGACTTTCACTTTTGAATGTCCAATGTCGTGCCAGCACAACATTCGATTTTGAATGTCCAATGTCCAATGTCGTGCCGGCACGACAATCGTTTTTGAATGTCCAATGTCCAATGTCGTGCCAGCACAACATTCGATTTTGAATGTCCAATGTCCAATGTCTTATGTTTAGCTAACTTCACACAGCTAGTTACGCTCGCTTTTATAAAGGCATTCGTTGAGAATTGTATGCATAGCATGTTTACTTGTTTTATTATGTATTGTGCAGATTTTGAATAAGAATACATGCATGTGAGTAGAGTGTATGCACAAACAGGTAACCTCATTCAAATGAAAGAAGTTAGATAGATACGCTTTTAATTAATTATTATGTAGCAATTACTGGTAATTATTTATTTATTTATTTATTATTATTATTATTATTATTATTATTATTATTATTATTATTACCACATTTTGAAAAAAATCTGTATTGAGAATTATTTGCTTAAGAGAAACAGAACTGCGACTTACATAATGATAAATGCTTATCTCTGTATTAATGCCTTGGAATATAGATGTGACATATAGGCGCGAATATAGGCCGATGGGCTGGGTGTTACTATCATTCATATTTGTACTGTGAATATCATTTATGTTATACACATATATGTCACTATAATAAACAAGTGATATACTTCTTTACCATAACACCTCTTCGTGACATATGTTACAGTCTTATCGTAAATGTAACAAATTAATTTCAATCAGGGAGTTCAATTGTATTCCATAAGATAAAATTTGTAGATCAATGGATCAACCAATCACTCTTAATCAATCAATCAATCAATCAATCAATCAATCAATCGATCGATCGATCGATCGATCGATCAATCAATCAATCAATCAATCAATCAATCAATCAGTCTTTCAATCAATTCAAGTTTTTGCAAATTTTACGTCAATACAAAAAGCACGTAGCCTGAAAATCGTGCGATTCTCACAGAAAATCTAAGTATATGTTTCACAAAATCCGGGTTAAAATAATCTTCCTTGAACTGGCAATTCAGTGCTACGCATAATCAAGAACAGACACATTTACGATCCAAGGTTGATGACATAATTTATCTGGGTTATTGTGCACCTACCTAGCTCATGATCACACGGTATTTAAGTTCTCTGCTGATATTATAACGTTTATTCCCAAAACTGCACGTTGGATTGTCAGGAAGGTGAGTTTTAGTTTAACAATTTATGTGCTAGAGTTATAAACGCTGTTTGATATTTTTGATAAGTTTATATAATCACCATTGTTACTAATATTCGTCTTAGTATAAGAAACAACATTATTATTATTATTATTATTATTATTATTATTATTATTATTATTATTATTATTGTTTTGTTGGTGTTACTGATGATGTCGCTGTTGTTGTTGTTATTGCTGCTGCTGCTGCTGCTGAAAATGATGACGATGATGATGTTTTTTTATTATTTTGATGATGATGATGATGATGATAATGATGCGGCTGCTGCTGCTGCTGCTGCTGATGATGATGATAATGATGATGATGATGATGATGATGATGATGATGATGATGATGATGATGCTGCTGCTGCTGCTGCTGATGATGATGATGATGATGATTATGTGCAACGGGATGGCAGTATTATTCAAATATGTCGTAAAGTAGCAGTCAGCCGTCATTGTTTTCAATCAGTTGAGACAGAGGTTTGATCAGTAGACAAAATATTATCTCAACACTAAGCTGTTTAATATTCGTCTTTTTATATTTCTTTGTTGTTGTTGTTGCTGTTTTTGTTTTATTCGTCTGACATGCATGCACTGTACAACTTCACATTATATTAATTTCTTAGAATGACGGGCTGTTTTAGCAATGGCCGAAATGACCGCGGCCCAATAGTTTGACAAGATGCGGCCCCGCGGCTGTAGTTTTAGCGTAGTCCCGGCCTTGATATTTGATGGCCTACGGTTCCTGTCCCTTTTCAGAAACTTGTCACTGATTGTTGGTTTTAAAATTATAGTGATCGTATTTTTAACAATGAAGTGCTTGTTTTAAGATACGAACAATCTGATAACTGCAACGCCATTTCAAAATTAAAAAATGCATTTTAATCATTTAAAGCTGCACTCTCACAGATTGAACGTTTTATATATTTTTTTTTGTCTTGGAACGAGCCAAGTTTTGCGAAAATCCATGGAAACCAGTTATATAAGACTGCTGACAAAAAAGCAGATCGCAGAGTTTTATATTAATGTTCAAAAATTGATGTTTTATGCATTTTTTTTTAAAACGTTAGTAACGGTTTAAGCGTTAAAACGGAAATATGCAAATCTACGATCTGATCTTTTGTCAGCAATCTTTTATCATTGGTTTGCAGATATTTACGCAAAAAAATGCTCTTTCCAAGACAAAAAAATAAAAAAAAGTTGTAAAAATGGTATATCTGTGAGAGTGCAGCTTTAACGCCTATGTTGATTGGTCGAAATAGTATTATAAGGCCAGAGGAATAATGATGTGTGTCTATGTTCCTCCTTTACACATTTCTGAATCAGATAGTAATTTGTTCTGCAATACATAGATTTATCCATGGTCGATTGAAATGAAAACGTAAGAACGTGTATCGTGGTCACAACGTTTTAAATGCTGAACGTTAGGGAAATGCGAGATTTGCGTGATTGCGGGTTTTGCGTGAATTGTGGGAAATTCGAATGAAGAAAATATTTAAAATTACTCATTTACTTTGACTAAATATGGATATTTATTGTATAGTATAGATTATATATTCGAAATTTGGTTTAAATTGATTAAGTTATGCTGTTGTTAGAACACAGACTCATTCTGAACAGTATACAAATGACGAAGGTCACTGTATGACTAGTAAGAAAAGGGACCCTTTATGCTGAAAGCACGAACGTTTACAGAACGGACATACAAAATGCGCATTATTTGCATTGAATACTATTATGATACATAAAACACATCATTAGGGAAGCTTTCATTGATTTCATTAATAAATTTCCTGGGGAAATGCAATTTAATTTTGCATTTTTAGTGACTCAATATTTTTTTAACACTGTACAGCAGACTTGTTCTCTGGACGATTTTAAAGGTATTCGAACCACAGAATGAGCATGTTGGATGACTGGTGAACAGCTATTAATTATGAATCATTTAAAAAGGTATTTGTGTGCAGAAAGAGAAAATGTAAAACATTTTTCTATTTTTATGACAAAAATACAGTTTTTCCAGCGTCCAAAGATTGCATGCAAAATATTTAAATTTTACCTCCGATTTCATGTGAAATAAAAACAAACTGTGATGACTTAATGATGCATCATCGTTTAGTTTACATTAACAGCAAGCAAATACCTTTCGAACGATACCAAACCTATATGGGTCAGCAGGCATTAAATTTAACATTATGGTTAATGGATCAGAGAACCAGCGTAGGTCGGACTCTCTAACAAATTAGGTGTTGTATATTGTTTTAAGATATGATTTTATAGCCTTTCGTTCACGAAAAATGTGAGTTAAACGGACCAAGCTTCAATGAAATACACTGAATTGGCACTTGTTTTAAATCTATGACTGAAAATACAAAACCATGCAATGGCATGCATGTTTGAGCCACTCAATTTTAAGCCATTGTTTTTACTCATTACACCGTTTATGTTTATGCAATCTTAAACGAGCAAATTATCTTCTTTTAAATATAGTTCTCATTCCTGTTTCTTTCCTGACTCATAATGCAACCCTTTCTTATTTCACGACGACTAAAACATATTGTAGAAGGACGATGAAACGTCAAAACGACTGGGATAGTTGAGCATTATTTCTATTCGAAAATGTTAAATAACATAAGGAATGTAAACAATAGCCGTGAAACAATGTCAGACTTTATTTGCCGCGTCCAAATCGGCGGGGACATCGACTGGAGGGTCATATTTGATTTTGGTTTCCATGTCATTTTCAGTGTTGAAATGCATTAAGGTTCTCTATTAGAAGTTTGATTGTGAAATGAAATCTCAACAGCCACACCGTAAACAAAATAATTACATTCCAATACCAAAGTTCAACAAACCACAATCGCCATAAGAAATCATAGATTGTTTTCCTGCACACCGCACCGTATAAGCATTTCCGGTGAAAAAAACTATGCTGGAAAAACCGCTCTGGCACCCCAATGCGATTTTAGAGGAACTCTTCGAGAGTTCTAAAAGAACAACGCTACATGGCATCCATAAAGAAACTGTGCGTGTAGACGACGTCGCACGAGCTCTTTGGTGCAATGTTCACAAATGCGTTTCCTATGTAAATTCTTCCACATATTGATAATTTTACGTATGCAAGAAAACAATATCAATCATGTTTTATTTCGGTCCGGATCGGGTCGAATTTTTCTATCCAGAATGGGAACACGTGATAGATATAATTATTCATCCATGGAAACAATAAGAATTGGGCAGTGACTAGCTGAATGTCAATGGGCCAATGCCTGTATCATTATGGTATTAAATCGGTTTATTTTATTTCTGTTGTTTCTAGTTCCGATTTCTAGTGGAAAACGACACTAAAAGCATCATGGATTAACATATAAAGGGAGGCATTTGTTACTGGTATAGTAGTATACATGCACGTGCATCATTACAGGATGCGCCAATTCACAGTGTTGCCGCTACTCGTCCTTTGCGTTTGTACTTCGTCCACTACAGGCGATGATCTATCTTCTAAAGTGTCTATGCTTGAAGAAAAGGTGAAGACAATGGAGTCCTATATATTCCAGGTAAGACAATGGAATTCTATACTATCCAGCTCAGACAATAGAGTCCTATATGTTCCAGGTAAGATAATGGAGTCCTATATGTTCCAGGTAAGACAATGGAGACCTATATGTTCCAGGTAAGACAATGGAGTCCTATATGGTCCAGGTAAGACAATGGAGACCTATATATTCCAGGTAAGATAATGGAGTCCTATATGTTCCAGGTAAGACAATTGAGTCCTATATGTTCCAGGTAAGACAATGGAGTCCTATATGGTCCAGGTAAGACAATAGAGACCTATATATTCCAGGTAAGACAATGGAGTCCTATATGTTCCAGGTAAGACAATAGAGACCTATATATTCCAGGTAAGACAATGGAGTCCTATATGGTCCAGGTAAGACAATGGAGACCTATATGTTCCAGGTAAGACAATTGAGTCCTATATGTTCCAGGTAAGACAATGGTGTCCTATATGTTCCAGGTAAGACAATGGAGTCCTATATGTTCCAGGTAAGACAATGGAGTCCTATATGTTCCAGGTAAGACAATGGTGTCCTATATGTTCCAGGTAAGATAATGGAGACCTTTATGTTCCAGGTAAGACAATGGTGTCCTATATGTTCCCGGTAAGACAATTGAGTCCTATATGTTCCAGGTAAGACAATGGAGACCTATATGTTCCAGATAAGACAATGGAGTCCTATATGTTCCCGGTAAGACAATGCAGCCCTATATGTTCCAGGTAAGACAATGGTGTCCTATATGTTCCAGGTAAGATAATGGAGTCCTATATGTTCCCGGTAAGACAATTGAGTCCTATATGTTCCAGGTAAGACAATGGAGTCCTATATGTTCCAGGTAAGACAATGGAGTCCTATATGTTCCAGGTAAGACAATGGAGTCCTATATGTTCCAGGTAAGACAATGGTGTCCTATATGTTCCAGGTAAGATAATGGAGACCTATATGTTCCCGGTAAGACAATGGTGTCCTATATGTTCCCGGTAAGACAATTGAGTCCTATATGTTCCAGGTAAGACAATGGAGACCTATATGTTCCAGGTAAGACAATGGAGTCCTATATGTTCCCGGTAAGACAATGGAGCCCTATATGTTCCAGGTAAGACAATGGTGTCTTATATGTTCCAGGTAAGACAATGGAGTCCGATATGTTCCAGGTAAGACAATGGAGCCCTATATGTTCCAGGTAAGACAATGGAGTCCGATATGTTCCAGGTAAGACAATGGAGCCCTATATGTTCCAGGTAAAACAATGGAGTCCTATATGTTCCAGGTAAGACAATGGAGTCCTATATGTTCCCGGTAAAACAATGGAGTACTATATATTCCAGGTAAGACAATGGAGCCCTATATGTTCCAGGTAAGACAATGGAGACCTATATGATCCAGGTAATACAATGGAGCCCTATATGTTCCAGGTAAGACTATGGAGTCCTATATGTTCCCGGTAAAACAATGGAGCCCTATATGTTCCAGGTATGACAATGGAGCCCTATATGTTCCAGGTAAGACAATGGAGACCTATATGTTCCAGGTAAGACTATGGAGTCCTATATGTTCCCGGTAAAACAATGGAGCCCTATATGTTCCAGGTAAGACAATGGAGTCCTATATGTTCCCGGTAAGACAATGGAGCCCTATATGTTCCAGGTAAGACAATGGAGTCCTATATGTTCCAGGTAAGACAATGGAGTCCTATATGTTCCAGGTAAAACAATGGAGCCCTATATGTTCCCGGTAAGACAATGGAGTCCTATATGTTCCCGGTAAAACAATGGAGCCCTATATGTTCCAGGTAAGACAATGGTGTCCTATATGTTCCAGGTAAGACAATGGTGTCCTATATGTTCCAGGTAAGACAATGGAGTCCTATATGTTCCAGGTAAGACAATGGAGTCCTTTATGTTCCAGGTAAGACAATGGAGTCCTATATGTTCCAGGTAAGACAATGGAGTCCTATATGTTCCAGGTAAGACAATGGAGCCCTATATGTTCCAGGTAAGACAATGGAGTCCTTTATGTTCCAGGTAAGACAATGGAGTCCTATATGTTCCAGGTAAGACAATGGAGTCCTTTATGTTCCAGGTAAAACAATGGAGTCCTATATGTTCCAGGTAAGACAATGGAGTCCTATATGATCCAGGTAAGACAATGGAGCCCTATATGTTCCAGGTAAGACAATGGAGTCCTTTATGTTCCAGGTAAGACAATGGAGTCCTATATGTTCCAGGTAAGACAATGGAGTCCTTTATGTTCCAGGTAAAACAATGGAGTCCTATATGTTCCAGGTAAGACAATGGAGTCCTATATGATCCAGGTAAGACAATGGAGTCCTATATGATCCAGGTAAGACAATGGAGTCCTATATGTTCCAGGTAAGACAATGGAGTCCTATATGTTCCAGGTAAGACAATGGAGTCCTATATGTTCCAGGTAAGACAATGGAGTCCTATATGATCCAGGTAAGACAATGGAGCCCTATATGTTCCAGGTAAGACAATGGAGCCCTATATGTTCCAGGTAAGACAATGGAGTCCTTTATGTTCCAGGTAAGACAATGGAGTCCTATATGTTCCAGGTAAGACAATGGAGTCCTTTATGTTCCAGGTAAAACAATGGAGTCCTATATGTACCCGGTAAAACAATTGAGTCCTATATGTTCCAGGTAATACAATGGAGTCCTATATGTTCCAGGTAAGACAATGGAGTCCTATATGTTCCAGGTAAGACAATGGAGTCCTTTATGTTCCAGGTAATACAATGGAGCCCTATATGTTCCAGGTAAGACAATGGAGTCCTATATGTTCCAGGTAAGACAATGGAGTCCTATATGTTCTAGGTAAGACAATGGAGTCCTATATGTTCCAGGTAAGACAATGGAGTCCTATATGTTCCAGGTAAGACAATGGAGTCCTATATGTTCCAGGTAAGACAATGGAGTCCTATATGATCCAGGTAAGACAATGGAGCCCTATATGTTCCAGGTAAGACAATGGAGCCCTATATGTTCCAGGTAAGACAATGGAGTCCGATATGTTCCAGGTAAGACAATGGAGTCCTATATGTTCAAGGTAAGACAATGGAGTCCTATATGTTCCAGGTAAGACAATGGAGTCCTATATGTTCCAGGTAAGACAATGGAGCCCTATATGTTCCAGGTAAGACAATGGAGTCCTATATGTTCCAGGTAAGACAATGGAGCCCTATATGTTCCAGGTAAGACAATGGAGCCCTATATGTTCCAGGTAAGACAATGGAGTCCTATATGTTCCAGGTAAGACAATGGAGTCCTATATGTTCCAGAAAAGACAATGGAGTCCTATATGTTCCAGGTAAGACAATGGAGTCCTATATGTTCCAAGTAATACAATGGAGTCCTATATGATCCAGGTAATACAATGGAGCCCTATATGTTCCAGGTAAGACAATGGAGCCCTATATGTTCCAGGTAAGACAATAGAGCCCTATATGTTCCAGGTAAGACAATGGAGCCCTATATGTTCCAGATAAGACAATGGAGTCCTATATTGTCCAGGTAAGACAATGGAGCCCTATATGTTCCAGGTAAGACAATGGAGCCCTATATGTTCCAGGTAAGACAATGGAGCCCTATATGTTCCAGGTAAGACAATGGAGCCCTATATGTTCCAGGTAAGACAATGGAGTCCTATATGTTCCAGGTAAGACAATGGAGTCCTTTAAATTCCAGGTAAGACAATGGAGTCCGATATGTTCCAGGTAAGAAAATGGAGTCCGATATGTTCCAGGTAAGACAATGGAGCCCTATATGTTCCAGGTAAGACAATGGAGCCCTATATGTTCCAGGTAAGACAATGGAGCCCTATATGTTTCAGGTAAGACAATGGAGCCCTATATGTTCCAGGTAAGACAATGGAGTCCTTTAAATTCCAGGTAAGACAATGGAGTCCGATATGTTCCAGGTAAGACAATGGAGTCCGATATGTTCCAGGTAAGACAATGGAGCCCTATATGTTCCAGGTAATACAATGGAGTCCTATATGTTCCAGGTAAGACAATGGAGTCCGATATGTTCCAGGTAAGACAATGGAGCCCTATATGTTCCAGGTAATACAATGGAGCCCTATATGTTCCAGGTAAGACAATGGAGTCCTATATGTTCCAGGTAATACAATGGAGTCCTTTATGTTCCAGGTAAGACAATTGAGTCCTATATGTTCCAGGTAATACAATGTAGTCCTATATGTTCCAGGTAAGACAATGGAGTCCTATATGTTCTAGGTAATACAATGGAGTCCTATATGTTCCAGGTAATACAATGGAGTCCTATATGTTCCAGGTAAGACAATGGAGTCCTATATGTTCCAGGTAAGACAATGGAGTCCTTTATGTTCCAGGTAAAACAATCAAGTCCGATATGTTCCAGGTAAGACAATGGAGCCCTATATGTTCCAGGTAAGACAATGGAGTCCTTTAAATTCCAGGTAAGACAATGGAGTCCTATATGTTCCAGGTAAGACAATGGAGCCCTATATGTTCCAGGTAAGACAATGGAGTCCTATATGTTCCAGGTAATACAATTGAGTCCTATATGTTCCAGGTAATACAATGGAGTCCTATATGTTCCAGGTAAGACAATGGAGTCCTATATGTTCCAGGTAAGGCAATGGAGTCCTTTAAATTCCAGGTAAGACAATGGAGCCCTATATGTTCCAGGTAAGACAATGGAGTCCTATATGTTCCAGGTAATACAATTGAGTCCTATATGTTCCAGGTAATACAATGGAGTCCTATATGTTCCAGGTAAGACAATGGAGTCCTATATGTTCCAGGTAAGACAATGGAGTCCTTTAAATTCCAGGTAAGACAATGGTGTCATATATGTTCCAGGTAAGACAATGGAGACCTATATGTTCCAGGTAAGACAATGGAGTCCTATATGTTCTAGGTAAGACAATGGAGTCCGATATGTTCCAGGTAAGACAATGGAGACCTATATGTTCCAGGTAAGACAATGGTGTCCTTTATGTTCCAGGTAAAACAATGGAGACCTATATGTTCCAGGTAATACAATGTACTACTATATGTTCCAGGTAAGACAATGGAGTCCTTTAAATTCCAGGTAAGACAATGGAGTCCTATATGTTCCAGGTAAGACAATGGAGACCTATATGTTCCAGGTAAGACAATGGTGTCCTTTATGTTCCAGGTAAGACAATGGAGTCCTATATGGTCCAGGTAATACAATGGAGTCCTTTATGTTCCAGGTAAGACAATGGAGTCCTATATGGTCCAGGTAAGACAATGGAGTCCTATATGGTCCCGGTAAGACAATGGAGTCCTATATGTTCCAGGTAAGACAATGGAGTCCTATATGTTCCAGGTAAGACAATGGAGTTTTATATGTTCCAGGTAAGACAATGGAGACCTATATGTTCCAGGTAAGACAATGGAGTCCTATATGTTCCAGGTAATACAATGTACTCCTATATGTTCCAGGTAAAACAATGGAGTCCTATATGTTCCAGGTAAGACAATGGAGTCCTTTAAATTGCAGGTAAGACAATGGAGTCCTATATGTTCCAGGTAAGACAATGGAGACCTATATGTTCCAGGTAAGACAATGGAGTCCTATATGGTCCAGTTAAGATAATGGAGACCTATATATTCCAGGTAAGACAATGGTGTCCTATATGTTCCCGGTAAGACAATGGAGTCCTATATGTTCCAGGTAAGACAATGGAGTCCTTTATGTTCCCGGTAAGACAATGGAGTCCTATATGTTCCCGGTAAGACAATGGAGTCCTATATGTTCCCGGTAAGACAATGGAGTCCTATATGTTCCAGGTAAAACAATGGAGTTCTATATGTTCCCGGTAAAACAATTGAGTCCTATATGTTCCAGGTAAGACAATGGAGTCCTTTATGTTCCAGGTAAGACAATGGAGTCCTATATGTTCCCGGTAAGACAATGGAGTCCTATATGTCCCAGGTAAGACAATGGTGTCCTATATGTTCCCGGTAAGACAATTGAGTCCTATGTGTTCCAGGTAAGACAATGGAGTCCGTTATGTTCCAGGTAAAACAATGGAGTCCTATATGTTCCTGGTAAAACAATTGAGTCCTATATGTTCCAGGTAGGTCAATGGAGTCCTTTATGTTCCCGGTAAGACAATGGAGTCCTATATGTTCCCGGTAAGACAATGGAGTCCTACATGTTCCCGGTAAGACAATGGAGTCCTATATGTTCCAGATAAGACAATGGTGTCCTATATGTTCCCGGTAAGACAATGGAGTCCTATATGTTCCAGGTAAGACAATGGAGTCCTATATGTTCCAGGTAAAACAATTGAGTCCTATATGTTCTAGGTAAGACAATGGAGTCCTTTATGTTCCAGGTAAGACAATGGAATCCTATATGTTCCCGGTAAGACAATGGAGTCCTATATGTTCCAGGTAAGACAATGGTGTCCTATATGTTCCCGGTAAGACAATGGAGTCCTATATGTTCCAGGTAAGACAATGGAGTCCTATATGTTCCAGGTAAAACAATGGAGTCCTATATGTTCCTGGTAAAACAATTGAGTCCTTTATGTTCCAGGTAGGTCAATGGAGTCCTATATATTCTAGGTAAGACAATGGAGTCCTATATGTTCCCGGTAAGACAATTGAGTCCTATATGTTCCAGGTAGGTCAATGGAGTCCTTTATGTTCCAGGTAAGACAATGGAGTCCTATATGTTCCCGGTAAGACAATGGAGTCCTATTTGTTCCAGGTAAGACAATGGTGTCCTATATGTTCCCGGTAAGACAATGGAGTCCTACATGTTCCAGGTAAGACGATGGAGTCCTATATGTTCCCGGTAAGACAATGGAGTCCTATATGTTCCAGGTAAGACAATGGTGTCCTATATGTTCCCGGTAAGACAATGGAGTCCTATATGTTCCCGGTAATACAATGGAGTCCTATATGTTCCCGGTAAGACAATGGAGTCCTATATGTTCCAGGTAAGACAATGGTGTCCTATATGTTCCCGGTAAGACAATGGAGTCCTATATGTTCCCGGTAATACAATGTACTCCTATATGTTCCAGGTAAGACAATGGTGTCCTATATGTTCCCGGTAAGACAATGGATTCCTATATGTTCCAGGTAAAACAATGGAGTCCTTTATGTTCCAGGTAAGACAATGGAGTCCTATATGTTCCCGGTAAGACAATGGAGTCCTATATGTTCCCGGTAAGACAATGGAGTCCTATATGTTCCAGGTAAAACAATGGAGTCCTATATGTTCCCGGTAAAACAATTTAGTCCTATATGTTCCAGGTAAGACAATGGAGTCCTTTATGTTCCAGGTAAGACAATGGAGTCCTATATGTTCCAGGTAAGACAATGGAGTCCTATATGTTCCAGGTAAGACAATGGTGTCCTATATGTTCCCGGTAAGACAATTGAGTCCTATATGTTCCAGGTAAGACAATGGAGTCCGTTATGTTCCAGGTAAAACAATGGAGTCCTATATGTTCCAGGTAGGTCAATGGAGTCCTTTATGTTCCCGGTAAGACAATGGAGTCCTATATGTTCCAGGTAAGACAATGGAGTCCTACATGTTCCCGGTAAGACAATGGAGTCCTATATGTTCCAGGTAAGACAATGGTGTCCTATATGTTCCCGGTAAGACAATGGAGTCCTATATGTTCCAGGTAAGACAATGGAGTCCTTTATGTTCCAGGTAAAACAATGGAGTCCTATATGTTCCCGGTAAAACAATTGAGTCCTATATGTTCTAGGTAAGACAATGGAGTCCTTTATGTTCCAGGTAAGACAATGGAATCCTATATGTTCCCGGTAAGACAATGGAGTCCTATATGTTCCAGGTAAGACAATGGAGTCCTATATGTTCCCGGTAAGACAATGGAGTCCTATATGTTCCAGGTAAGACAATGGAGTCCTTTATGTTCCAGGTAAAACAATGGAGTCCTATATGTTCCTGGTAAAACAATTGAGTCCTATATGTTCTAGGTAAGACAATGGAGTCCTATATGTTCCCGGTAAGACAATGGAGTCCTATATGTTCCAGGTAGGTCAATGGAGTCCTTTATGTTCCAGGTAAGACAATGGAGTCCTATATGTTCCCGGTAAGACAATGGAGTCCTATATGTTCCAGGTAAGACAATGGTGTCTTATATGTTCCCGGTAAGACAATGGAGTCCTATATGTTCCAGGTAAGACAATGGAGTCCTTTGTGTTCCAGGTAAGACAATGGAGCTCTATATGTTCCCGGTAAAACGATGGAGTCCTATATGTTCCAGGTAGGTCAATGGAGTCCTATATGTTCCCGGTAAGACAATGGAGTCCTATATGTTCCCGGTAAGACAATGGAGTCCTATATGTATCCGGTAAGACAATGGAGTCCTATATGTTCCAGGTAAGACAATGGAGTCCTATATATTCCAGGTAAGACAATTGAGTCCTATATGTATCCGGTAAGACAATGGAATCCTATATGTTCCAGGTAAAACAATGGAGTCCTATATGTTCCCGGTAAGACAATGGAGTCCTATATGTTCCAGGTAAGACAATGGTGTCCTATATGTTCCAGGTAAGAATATGGTGTCCTATATGTTCCAGGTGATACAATGGAGTCCTTTAAGTTCCAGGTTAGACAATGGAGCTCTATATGTTCCCGGTAAAACAATGGAGTCCTATATGTTCCAGGTAGGTCAATTGAGTCCTATATGTTCCCGGTAATACAATGGAGTTCTATATGTTCCAGGTAAGACAATGGTGTCCTATATGTTCCAGGTAATACAATGTACTCCTATATGTTCCAGGTAATACAATGGAGTCCTATATGTTCCAGGTAAGATAATGGTGTCCTATATGTTCCAGGTAAGACAATGGAGTCCTATATGTTCCAGGTAAGACAATGGAGTCCTATATGTTCCAGGTAATACAATGGAGTCCTATATGTTCCAGGTAAGACAATGGAGTCCTATATGTTCCAGGTAATACAATGTAGTCCTATATGTTCCAGGTAAGACAATGGAGTCCTTTATGTTCCAGGTAAGACAATGGAGTCCTATATGTTCCAGGTAAGACAATGGAGTCCTATATGTTCCAGGTAAGACAATGGAGTCCTATATGTTCCAGGTAATACAATGTACTCCTATATGTTCCAGGTAATACAATGGAGTCCTATATGTTCCAGGTAAGACAATGGTGTCCTATATGTTCCAGGTAATACAATGTACTCCTATATGTTCCAGGTAAGACAATGGAGTCCTATATGTTCCAGGTAAAACAATGGAGTCCTATTATGTTCCAGGTAAAACAATGGAGTCCTATATGTTCCAGGTAAAACAATGGAGTCCTATATGTTCCAGGTAAGACAATGGAGTCCTTTATGTTCCAGGTAAGACAATGGAGTCCTATTATGTTCCAGGTAAAACAATGGAGTCCTATTATGTTCCAGGTAAAACAATGGAGTCCTTTATGTTCCAGGTAAAACAATGGAGTCCTATTATGTTCCAGGTGATACAATGGAGTCCTTTAAGTTCCAGGTTAGACAATGGAGCTCTATATGTTCCCGGTAAAACAATTGAGTCCTATATGTTCCCGGTAATACAATGGAGTTCTATATGTTCCAGGTAAGACAATGGTGTCCTATATGTTCCAGGTAATACAATGTACTCCTATATGTTCCAGGTAAGACAATGGAGTCCTATATGTTCCAGGTAAGACAATGGAGCCCTATATGTTCCAGGTAAGACAATGGTGTCCTATATGTTCCAGGTAATACAATGTACTCCTATATGTTCCAGGTAAAACAATTGAGTCCTTTATGTTCCAGGTAGGTCAATGGAGTCCTATATGTTCCAGGTAAGACAATGGAGTCCGATATGTTCCAGGTAAGACAATGGAGCCCTATATGTTCCAGGTAAGACAATGGAGTCCTATATGTTCCAGGTAAGACAATGGAGTCCTATATGTTCCAGGTAGGTCAATGGAGTCCGATATGTTCCAGGTAAGACAATGGAGTCCGATATGTTCCAGGTAAGACAATGGAGCCCTATATGTTCCAGGTAAGACAATGGAGTCCTATATGTTCCAGGTAAGACAATGGAGTCCTATATGTTCCAGGTAAGACAATGGAGTCCTATATGTTCCAGGTAAGACAATGGAGTCCTATATGTTCCAGGTAATACAATGGAGTTCTATATGTTCCAGGTAAGACAATGGTGTCCTATATGTTCCAGGTAATACAATGTACTCCTATATGTTCCAGGTAAGACAATGGAGTCCTTTATGTTCCAGGTAAGACAATGGAGTCCTATTATGTTCCAGGTAAAACAATGGAGTCCTATTATGTTCCAGGTAAAACAATGGAGTCCTTTATGTTCCAGGTAAGACAATGGAGTCCTATTATGTTCCAGGTAAAACAATGGAGTCCTATATGTTCCCGGTAAGACAATGGAGTCCTATATGATCCAGGTAAGACAATGGAGTCCTACATGATCCCGGTAAGACAATGGAGTCCTATATGATCCAGGTAAGACAATGGAGTCCTATATGTTCCAGGTAAGACAATGGAGTCCTACATGTTCCAGGTAAGACAATGGAGTCCTATATGATCCAGGTAAGATAATGGAGTCCTATATGATCCAGGTAAAACAATGGAGTCCTACATGATCCCGGTAAGACAATGGAGTCCTATATGATCCAGGTAAGATAATGGAGTCCTATATGATCCAGGTAAGATAATGGAGTCCTATATGATCCAGGTAAGACAATGGAGTCCTATATGTTCCAGGTAAGACAATGGAGTCCTATATGATCCAGGTAAGATAATGGAGTCCTATATGATCCAGGTAAAACAATGGAGTCCTATATGTTCCAGGTAAGACAATGGAGTCCTATATGATCCAGGTAAGATAATGGAGTCCTATATGATCCAGGTAAGACAATGGAGTCCTACATGATCCCGGTAAGACAATGGAGTCCTATATGTTCCAGGTAAGACAATGGAGTCCTACATGTTCCAGGTAAGACAATGGAGTCCTATATGTTCCAGGTAAGACTATGGAGTCCGATATGTTCCAGGTAAGACAGGGAAGTCCTATATGTTCCAGGTAAGACAATGGAGCCCTATATGTTCCCGGTAAGACAATGGAGTCCTATATGTTCCAGGTAAGACAATGGAGCCCTATATGTTCCAGGTAAGACAATGGAGCCCTATATGTTCCAGGTAAAACAATGGAGTCCTACATGTTCCAGGTAAGACAATGGAGTCCTATATGTTCCAGGTAAGACTATGGAGTCCTATTATGTTCCAGGTAAGACAGGGAAGTCCTATATGTTCCAGGTAAGACTATGGAGTCCTATATGATCCAGGTAAGACAATGGAGTCCTATATGTTCCAGGTAAGACAATGGAGTCCTATATGTTCCAGGTTAGACAATTGAGTTCTTTATGTTCCAGGTAAGACTATGGAGTCCGATATGTTCCAGGTAAGACAGGGAAGTCCTATATGTTCCAGATAAGACAATGGAGTCCTATAATATTTATGATCCAGGTTTTAACTATTTCGCAGCCAGCGGGCGTATATGGTTATAACGGTCGAATGTATTAAACTTCTTTATACCATTAAGTTTACTGCATGCACACTTTTATTACGATAACTATCTTATTTCAGGAAATAAATGCTCTAAAACACTCCAGTGGCTTGGAGGATTTAAACAGTTCAAGATCGCAGCATATGCGAATGCTTGAAGATAATGATGTTCTGGTTGATAAAATAAGAGATATTATTCGATCAGAAATGAAAGAGGAAAAGAAACAATTAGACGCCTATGTGGCCAATGAAGTAGATAAAATGATATCAAAGACTTTGGCTGACATTGACGGAATTAAAACTGCTTTAAACATTCAAATCGGTGTCATGAAAGAAAGAACCGTCAGCGAAATGAGAGTTTTAGTCTCCAAACGGTTAGAGGATGTTGATTTAGAGACCCGAAAAACTAGTGCAGCGGTTAACATGAGTGTACAAGCTGCTCTAGATAAGCTTGATGATCATGGTAAACGTATGTCACTGAAACTTGAGGATGAGTTGAATGTAGCTAAAACAAATGTTCTAAATCACGTTCAAAGTCTAAATTTAAACTTTTCATCCAACATTGAAAACCTTTTAGTGCGAACCGATTCCACTTTAACGACCTTCACAAGAGCCTTTGCGAAACAAAAAATAATGATGAACAACGTATCAGCTGACATTGCAAGAAAATCCGCGCTGCTTGAGAATGATGTAAGGCAAGCAGTTAGCGAAATGAAAGAACACATGGAAAATAAAACTTTGGAAATTGAGCAAGTTCAATACATTGCAACTACTAACCTCACATCATTTATTAAAAACGCATCCAGTTTGATCGATCAAAAGGTGAATGTAATGGACGAAAAAGAAGTACAGTTAAACCAGAGCGCTACAGATGCTATTGTGGCTCTTAGGTTTAGTCAAGAAGCTACTTCTGAGTTTGTGTTGTCTTTAGAACGCAAACTGTTTGAAAATACAACAGAAATTCTGAATCAAACAAACCAGAACTCTAACAACACATTGATGGAACTCATAACACAGTTTGAAACGCTGTCAGATAATCTCAACGACCGAGTTAATGTTAGTTTATCAAACGTTGTCAACACTTTAGAAACTATAAATACTTCAGTTCATTACAAAATTGAAACGCAGTTTGGTACGTTAGAAAATAACGTTAATGCAAAGCTTAGCCGAAGTGAAAGTGTTCTGGGAGGAAGAATATCTTCAAACAGACAATACACAGACAGTAGTAAAAGTAGTCTCCAGTCGAGCATAAGTAGTCTCCAGTCAAGCATAAGTAGTGTCCGGTCGAGCATAAGTAGTGCGCAGTCGAGCATAAGTAGTGTCAGGAGCAGTGTAAACAGCGCTAAAACAAACATTGATAAAATGAAAGTGATAATGCGTTTACCAGGGATGCACTTAACAAGTGTGTATTATCCATACAGAGAAGATGTGTTTGATTGGTATTTTCGTTTGACTAACCCTTCTCCTTACGGCTCTTATGGCATACAAGGCATTTTAGGAGTTGGATACAATGGTGAATGGGGCACAGTTTGCGATGACGGATTTTCTGGAACACAAGGGCAATATAACCTGAATGTTCTTGTTAAACAATTCAACTTTATACATGGTGAATATGTTACAAGCGCTGGAATGGGGGAGGGGAGTGGGACGATATTGATGGATGATGTTGAATGTAAGTCAGATTCCACCGATTTTCGAAGCTGCGACCATAGAGGTTGGGGAAAGCATAATTGTGGTCACCATGAGGATCTGGGTCTCAAACTTTGGAGTTAATACTGTATTTTATACTCGCCATTAGTTCACAAAGTTGAGTGATATGTTTACAACGGACAAGGGAATTATTTGTATTAGACTCTTCACTGCTGATATTTTTTGACACCAAAGTCTATATACATATGTTCACTGTAAAGTCACTTGAGCGGATATTATGTCCGTTAGCTGGTTGTTTCCACATTTTAATTTTCAGCAAAACCTTTTGTTGTAAACAACTTTCTAGTCTCCATTTATAATTATCAGACATTGTTTGTGTAATATGTATTTTTGTTTTTAATACTACCCTAACATACTATTATAAATTAATTTTATTTTTAATAACCATGTCTTATGTCATATTTAAGTAAGTGAATTTTTGTACAAGTTTGTTTTTCGTTCCAGATGTTTTACAACTCTTGCATTATGTTATTCATAAAGAGTTGATTGTTGCAATTTTGAACTAACCGACCCTTAAAAGTAAATATCTCGGTGAAATTTGAAGGCAAATGCATAGTTTTGAACTTTAAAAAAAGAACACCCGAAAGTACGATTTGATAGGGCAATGTCAAAGTTTAAGAAATTTTGAAAACAAAATTAGTTCAATATTAAAGTAATAACTTATTTGGTACTGTCTTAAACATGATATTCTTAGTAATTGTATATACACGTATGCTATAGCATGTGTATAGTGTTTTATTTAAAGAAACAAAGTCCATGTCGTGTTTTAGCTGTAGATTTTTTTAAATTCATAATGTGAACACTTGACCATTTTCATGATTTATATTGCTTTTCACCTCCATGTTATAATTTACGAAAAGCCGTAGTGTGAGTCGAGCCTCGAGACCCGAAACTTTGAATGATTTCTAATTGCACATTTCTTTTCATAAAATCGACGACGGTGAAACGTGTTGTATATATTATCAAGAAACTGTTATTAACACAGATGTTGTGGATAGATGTAAATATCCATTAACTTTATTAGCATTTTGACAATGCTATTTCGAGGTTCTGTTGCCATTTCGACGAAAGAAAATTCTTCAACACATTGAATTAATCCCGTGAGAGGAAGATAACTGAACAGTTAACCATGCAGATGGAGATGACCCTTTATCATGTGTATACATCTTTTAGTCATTGTGCTTTTGTAGTTGTGTGTGTACATTTCATTTGATATAATGGTTTTTGGTAATTGAAGTTTATTATTAAATCATTTGTATAATTTGCAATTTGTAGTCTTTTTAGGATTATTTTTGCATGTACAGTAACTTTATACCGCAACAATACACGTGTTGAAAGAACACGTATTTAGAGTGTCAGTTCACTAATAAAGCGCATAAACAATTGGCGTTTTAGTATGATTTCAACACATTTGCTTAGAATAAAGGATCACCTAATACTACAATGTGTATTTCATAATAAAGACTAGCTTTTGTAAAATTGATGGACAGGCAACATTATCTATTTATAAAACAAGAGGCCCGAGATCAAATTCCTAGATTGCTAACAACTTTCATTGCTGTGCATAGGTGTAGTTTCAAAGATAAGAAAGTGACAATCTCGGTCAAGGTAATTTAATATGTATTATTTGATATATTCACTATATATTAATTTGTTTGCACAAAAGTCAAGTCCTTAAATATGTTTTATTTGATATATTCACTATATATCAATTTGTTTGCACAAAAGTCAAGTCCTTAAATATGCATTATTTGACATATTTACTATATGTCAATTTGTTTGCACAAAGGTCAAGGTCATTAAATATGTATTATTTGATATATTCACTTTATATCAATTTGTTTGCACAAAGGTCAAGGTCATAAAACATGTATTATTTGACATATTCACTATATGTCAATTTGTTTGCACAAAGGTCAAGGTCATTAAATATGTATTATTTGATATATTCATAATATATCAATTTGTTTGCACAAAAGTCAAGGTCATTAAATATTTATTATTTGATATATTCACTATATATCAACTTGTTTGGACATAAGTCAAGGTAATTAAATATGTATGTATTATTTGATATTTTCACTATGTATCAATTGGTTTTCACAAAAGTACAACTTGTCTAAGTTTCATTTTAATATGTAGTTTCAAAAGTCCAGGGTCTCTATTGGTTGCAAAACTGTACACATGGTCAAAATTCCTTTCAAGTAAGAAAGTAGGTGAACTGGTCAAAGTTATCAATGGACAACATTTAAATATGTTTGAAAAACTGAATACACGTTGCAAACTTGCTGTCATTTCAAAAATCAGAAAAGATCCCGATGAAAATCCTCCAGTACTGAACATATCTGTTCAACATGTTTTACTATTCGTTGTTAAGACAATAAGTTAAAAGGTCGTTGAATAAGTCATCTAACGACACTATAGAAAATGATTTGCATACTTATACGCAATGTGCTTGTCATTTCAAAAAATAAAAAATTATCATGAAGTCAAGTGAATGTCATCCGATGAAAGACTTACGAAATATATATTGATAACCATGGTATTGACAATCATAGTATTGTATATCAATCATGGTCCAACATGTATCGACATTCATAGTGAAACATATATCGACATTCATAGTGAAACATATATCGACATTCATAGTGAAACATATATCGACATTCATAGTGAAACATATATCGACATTCATAGTAAAACATATATTGACATTCATAGTAAAACATGTATCGACATTCATAGTAAAACATATATTGACATTCATAGTGAAACATATATCGACATTCATGGTGCAACATATATCGACATTCATAGTAAAACATATATCGACATTCATAGTAAAACATATATCGACATTCATAGTGCAACATGTATCGACATTCATGGTGCAACATATATCGACATTCATTGTGCAACATATATCGACAATCATTGTGCAACATATATCGACAAACATGGTGCAACATATATCGACACTCATGATTCTACATCTATCGACACTCATGGTGCAACATATATCGACAAACATGGTGCAACATATATCGACAATCATTGTGCAACATTTGTCGACAATCATTGTGCAACATATATCGACAATCATGGTGCAACACATATCGACAATCATGATCCTACATCTATCGACACTTATGGTGCAACATATATCGACATTCATAGTAAAACATATATCGACATTCATAGTAAAACATATATTGACATTCATAGTGAAACATATATCGACATTCATGGTGCAACATATATCGACATTCATAGTAAAACATATATCGACATTCATAGTAAAACATATATCGACATTCATTATGCAACATGTATCGACATTCATGGTGCAACATATATCGACATTCATTGTGCAACATATATCGACAATCATTGTGCAACATATATCGACAAACATGGTGCAACATATATCGACACTCATGATTCTACATCTATCGACACTCATGGTGCAACATATATCGACAAACATGGTGCAACATATATCGACAATCATTGTGCAACATTTGTCGACAATCATTGTGCAACATATATCGACAATCATGGTGCAACACATATCGACAATCATGATCCTACATCTATCGACACTTATGGTGCAACATATATCGACAAACATGGTGCAACATATATCGACTATCATTGTGCAACATATAATGACAATCATGGTGCAACAAATATTGACAATCATGGTGCAACATATATCGACAATCATGGTGCAATATATAATGACAATCATGGTGCAACAAATATCGACAATCATGGTGCAACATGCATCGGCAATCATGGTGCAACATATATCGACAATCATGGTGCAATATATAATGACTATCATTGTGCAACATATAATGACAATCATGGTGCAACAAATATCGGCAATCATGGTGCAACATTTATCGACAATCATGGTGCAATATATAATGACAATCATGGTGCAACAAATATCGACAATCATGGTGCAACATGTATCGGCAATCATGGTGCAACATATACCGACAATCATGGTGCAACATATATCGACAATCATTGTGCAACATATAATGAAAATCATGGTGCAACATATATCGACAATCATGGTGCAACATGCATCGGCAATCATGGTGCAACATATATCGACAATCATGGTCCAACATATATCGACAATCATGGTGCAACATGTATCGACAATCATGATGCAAAATATATCGACACACACGGTGCAACACATATCGGCAAAAATGGTGCAACATATATCGACAATCATGGTCCAACATGTATCGACAATCATGGTGCAACATATATCGATAATCATGGTGTAACATATATCGACAATCATGGTGCAACATGTATCGACACACACGGTGCAACACATATCGGCAATCATGGTGCAACATATATCGACAATCATGGTGTAACATATATCGACAATCAAGGTGCAACATATATCGACAATCATGGTGCAACATGTATCGACAATCATGATGCAAAATATATCGACACACACGGTGTAACACATATCGGCAAAAATGGTGCAACATATATCGACAATCATGGTCCAACATGTATCGACAATCATGGTGCAACATATATCGACAATCATGGTGTAACATATATCGACAATCATGGTGCAACATGTATCGACACACACGGTGCAACACATATCGGCAATCATGGTGCAACATATATCGACAATCATGGTGTAACATATATCGACAATCATGGTGCAACATATATCGACAATCATGGTGTAACATATATCGACAATTATGTTGCAACATATATCGACAAACATGGTCCAACATATATCGACAATTATGTTGCAACATATATCGGCAATCATGGTCCAACATATATCGGCAATCATGGTGCAACATATATCGACAATCATGGTCCAACATATATCGACAATTATGTTGCAACATATATCGACAATCATGGTGCAACATATATCGACAATCATGGTGCAACATATATCGACAATCATGGTCCAACATATATGACAATTATGTTGCAACATATATCGACAATCATGGTCCAACATATATCGACAATTATGTTGCAACATATATCGACAATCATGGTCCAACATATATCGACAATTATGTTGCAACATATATCGACAATCATGGTCCAACATATATCGACAATTATGTTGCAACATATATCGACAATCATGGTGCAACATATATCGACAATTATGTTGCAACATATATCGACAATCATGGTGCAACATGTATCGACAATCATGGTGCAACATATATCGACAATCATGGTGTAACATATCTCGACAATCATGGTGCAACATATCTCGACAATCATGGTGCAACATGTATCGACAATCATGGTGCAACATATATCGATAATCATGGTGCAAAATATATCGACAATCATGGTGTAACATATATCGACAATCATTGTGCAACATATATCGACAAACATGGTGCAACATATATCGACAATCATGTTGCAACATATATCGACAATCATGGTGCAACATATATCGACAAACATGGTGCAACATATATCGACAATCATGGTCCAACATATATCGACAGTCATTTTGTAAGATAATGTATATCGATAATCATGAAGCAACATTGATGGATATTTTTGATTCAATATTTTTATATAATCATGTTATCACAGGTATCGACATTTATGGTACAACAAGTATTGACAATCATCGTGCAACATATATCAGCACTCGTGGTGAAGTTAATATCCACAATAATGGTGCAACATATAATATCGACAGTCATGATCCACAATGTTTATAGACAATCATGGTGTTCTTTCAGCTTCTGCGTAACTAGGGTAACAGTCTTTGTAAATTTGGACCTGAAACATAAAATATAAGTTATTTATTAATATTAATGCCGAACTTTATTTATGCCTTTATAGACATTCAAGTATGAATAAGTGGATACTTTCCTTTGAACTTGTTTTACTTTTGCTATAAAAAACTGAAATATACATAGAAATCCGAACAAAGCATCGATCCATTGTTGATTACCTTATACTGGTATTTTTTCATTTATTTCCGAAATGCTAAGAATTTTTAAAAACTGGATTGTTTCCGCCTGAAAATTATGTAAAAAAGGCACCCGGTGCTCATTTCTCGACCTGGGCGTAGGTAGTTTTGTTTGTGGTCACCGAGTCAGACAAGTGGGCTTCATACGAATACTCCGGCTTCCTCCACAACAAAATACCACATCCTCGTATCGGTGATTAATGCAATGAAGTAATATCTCGAATCACAATCGTTGCAAATTAAGTATTTTTCGACTTAAGTTTCATCTAGTTTTATACAGATTTACGTGCAAATGTATCCTGCATCTCGTGAAATTCTAAGATTAGCAACCAATCACAAACGTTAGTGGTTTGAAAATAGTGCGCACCTCATCCACACTTCCTGTGTAGTAATCTAGGTCACTTCCGGCTCCGATAACTAATCCGCTTCTCCGCATCAAAATATTACCTAAAATTATTCATTTTATTTACATTTTCACGAAACAACAATTTCTTATTTAAATAAATATTTATGCACTTGTGTCATCTAACTTTTTTTAATATACATACACGGTTCTAAATGACATTAAATTACAACAAATAGCTATCAGTTTTGAATCACACAGTATGCCATCACACAGTAAGGTCGTGTATTATCCATTAATTGAAAATTCATGACTGACCTCTGAGAGCAGCCTGGATCTTTACGCCGTTCACAACTCCCGTCAAATATGAGCCATCATATATGTAGATTATCTCGTTCACCGCATCCTATAAATGACAAGTGAACTAGTATGAGACTTCATATATGTAGATTATCTCGTTCACCGCATCCTATAAATGACAAGTGAACTAGTGTGATACGTTATAAATGAAGATTATCTCGTTCACCGCATCCTATAAATGACAAGTGAACTAGTGTGAGCCGTTATATGTGTAGATTATCTCGTTCACCGCATCCTATAAATGACAAGTGAACTAGTGTGAGCCGTTATATATGTAGATTGTCTCGTTCACCGCATCCTATAAATGACAAGTGAACTAGTGTGAGACGTTATATGTGTAGATTATGTCGTTCACCGCATCCTATAAATGACAAGTGAACTAGTGTGAGACGTTATATGTGTAGATTATGTCGTTCACCGCATCCTATAAATGACAAGTGAACTAGTGTGAGACGTTATATGTGTAGATTATCTCGTTCACCGCATCCTATAAATGACAAGTAAACTAGTGTGAGACGTTATAAGTGTAGAATATCTCGTTCACCGCATCCTATAAATGACAAGTGAACTAGTGTGAGCCGTTATATAGGTAGATTATCTCGTTCACCGCATCCTATAAATGACAAGTGAACTAGTGTGAGACGTTATATGTGTAGATTATCTCGTACACCGCATCCTATAAATGACAAGTGAACTAGTGTGAGCCGTTATATAGGTAGATTATCTCGTTCACCGCATCCTATAAATGACAAGTGAACTAGTGTGAGCCGTTATGTGTGTAGATTGTCTCGTCCACCGCATCCTATAAATGACAAGTGAACTAGTGTGAGCCGTTATATAGGTAGATTATCTCGTTCACCGCATCCTATAAATGACAAGTGAACTAGTGTGAGCCGTTATAAAAGAAGATTATCTCGTTCACCGCATCCTATAAATGACAAGTGAACTAGTGTGAGCCGTTATATGTGTAGATTGTCTCGTTCACCGCATCCTATAAATGACAAGTGAACTAGTGTGAGCAGTTATAAATGAAGATTATCTCGTTCACCGCATCCTATAAATGACAAGTGAACTAGTGTGAGCCGTTATAAATGAAGATTATCTCGTTCACCGCATCCTATAAATGACAAGTGAACTAGTGTGAGCCGTTATATGTGTAGATTATCTCGTTCACCGCATCCTATAAATGACAAGTGAACTAGTGTGAGCCGTTATATATGTAGATTGTCTCGTTCACCGCATCCTATAAATGACAAGTGAACTAGTGTGAGACGTTATATGTGTAGATTATGTCGTTCACCGCATCCTATAAATGACAAGTGAACTAGTGTGAGACGTTATATGTGTAGATTATGTCGTTCACCGCATCCTATAAATGACAAGTGAACTAGTGTGAGACGTTATATGTGTAGATTATGTCGTTCACCGCATCCTATAAATGACAAGTGAACTAGTGTGAGCCGTTATATAGGTAGATTATCTCGTTCACCGCATCCTATAAATGACAAGTGAACTAGTGTGAGCCGTTATAAAAGAAGATTATCTCGTTCACCGCATCCTATAAATGACAAGTGAACTAGTGTGAGCCGTTATATGTGTAGATTGTCTCGTTCACCGCATCCTATAAATGACAAGTGAACTAGTGTGAGCAGTTATAAATGAAGATTATCTCGTTCACCGCATCCTATAAATGACAAGTGAACTAGTGTGAGCCGTTATAAATGAAGATTATCTCGTTCACCGCATCCTATAAATGACAAGTGAACTAGTGTGAGCCGTTATATGTGTAGATTATCTCGTTCACCGCATCCTATAAATGACAAGTGAACTAGTGTGAGCCGTTATATATGTAGATTGTCTCGTTCACCGCATCCTATAAATGACAAGTGAACTAGTGTGAGACGTTATATGTGTAGATTATGTCGTTCACCGCATCCTATAAATGACAAGTGAACTAGTGTGAGACGTTATATGTGTAGATTATGTCGTTCACCGCATCCTATAAATGACAAGTGAACTAGTGTGAGACGTTATATGTGTAGATTATGTCGTTCACTGCATCCTATAAATGACAAGTGAACTAGTGTGAGCCGTTATATATGTAGATTATCTCGTTCACCGCATCCTATAAATGACAAGTAAACTAGTGTGAGCCATTATACATATAGATGATATCATTAACTGCATCCTATAAATGTCATGTGAACAAGTGTGAGACTTCATTTATGTAGATTATCTTGTTCACCGCATCTTATAAGTGCCAAGTGAACAAGTGTGATACATTATATGTGAAGATTATCTCGTTCACCGCATCCTATAAATGACATGTGAACAAGTGTGAGACTTTATTTATGTAGATTATCTTGTTCACCGAATCTTATAAGTGCCAAGTGAACAAGTGTGATACTTTATATGTGTATATTTTCTCGCTCACCGCATCCTATAAATGACATGTGAACAAGTGTGAGACTTTATTTATGTAGATTATCTTGTTTACCGAATCTTATAAGTGCCAAGTGAACAAGTGTGATACTTTATATGTGAAGATTATCTCGTTCACCGCATCCTATAAATGACATACAAGTGTGGACCGTCATACATGTGCCAAGTGAACAAGTGTGAGACTTCATATATGTCCTAGATTATCTCGTTTACCGCATCCCATAAATGAAATGTGAACAAGTTTGAGCCATCATATCTGTAGATTAACTAGTCAAGCGAATCATATAAATTATTACTATACGTTTGTGATACGTCATAAACGTAAGCAGTTTCTGCCTACTCCGCACAAGTACTCCCTCTAAATGAGATGTGAACATGAATGGTTCGTCATAAATGTATTTCACCGCTTCCTAAATAACAAATAAACTTGTGTGATTCGTCGTAATATTCACTCTCTATTCCTAACTAACACTGCGAACAGTTGTGATTCTTTAGGAGTCTATTCACAACAACACATAATTGAACAATTCGTTCAGTCATAAATGAATTTAATTTACTCGTGAGTTATACCGGTGTGTACGGGACGCGGATGGTCCTCATTGTAGTGGGCGTCGAGCCATCAGCAAGGTCCGTCTCGGTGAAGAAGACCACGTTATTACCGTTGAATCTCTCCAGCAGAATGGCAAGACTGAACCTCTGCCCGACAGCGTCGACACAGTTCGTGAAAAGGGCCTGCAAGACGCTGCCTGAAATATAAGGGAACAGTCGGTACAGCAGAATGGCAAGACTGAACCTCTGCCCGACAGCGTCGACACAGTTCGTGAAAAGGGCCTGCAGGACGCTGCCTGAAATATAAGGGAACAGTCGGTACAGTAGAATGGCAAGACTGAACCTCTGCCCGACAGCGTCGACACAGTTCGTGAAAAGGGCCTGCAGGACGCTGCCTGAAATATAAGGGAACAGTCGGTACAGTAGAATGGCAAGACTGAACCTCTGCCCGACAGCGTCGACACAGTTCGTGAAAAGGGCCTGCAGGACGCTGCCTGAAATATAAGGGAACAGTCGGTACAGTAGAAACGCAAGACTGAACCTCTGCCCAACAGCGTCGACACAGTTCGTGAAAAGGGCCTGCAGGACGCTGCCTGAAATATAAGGGAACAGTCGGTAGAGTAGAAAAGCAAGACTGAACCTCTGCCCGACAGCGTCGACACAGTTCGTGAAAAGGGCTTGCAGGACGCTGCCTGAAATATAAGGGAACAGTCGGTACAGTATAATGACAAGGCTGAACCTCTGCCCGACAGCGTCGACACAGTTCGTGAAAAAGGGCCTGCAAGACGCTGCCTGAAATATAAGGGAACAGTCGGTACAGTAGAATGACAAGACTGAACCTCTGCCCAACAGCGTCGACACAGTTCGTGAAAAGGGCCTGCAAGACGCTGCCTGAAATATAAGGGAACAGTCGGTACAATAGAAAGGCAAGGCTGAACCTCTGCCCAACAGCGTCGACACAGTTCGTGAAAAGGGCCTGCAGGACGCTGCCTGAAATATAAGGGAACAGTCGGTACAGTATAATGGCAAGGCTGAACCTCTGCCCAACAGCGTCGACACAGTTCGTGAAAAGGGCCTGCAGGACGCTGCCTGAAATATAAGGGAACAGTCGGTACAGTATAATGACAAGGCTGAACCTCTGCCCGACAGCGTCGACACAGTTCGTGAAAAGGGCCTGCTAGACGCTGCCTGAAATATAAGGGAACAGTCGGTACAGTATAATGGCAAAGCTGAACCTCTGCCCGACAGCGTCGACACAGTTCGTGAAAAGGGCCTGCAAGACGCTGCCTGAAATATAAGGGAACAGTCGGTACAGTAGAATGGCAAGGCTGAACCTCTGCCCGACAGCGTCGACACAGTTCGTGAAAAGGGCCTGCAAGACGCTGCCTGAAATATAAGGGAACAGTCGGTTCAGTAGAATGGCAAGACTGAACCTCTGCCCAACGACGTCGACACAGTTCGTGAAAAGGGCCTGCAGGACGCTGTCTGAAATATTAGGAAACAGTCGGTTCAGTAGAATGGCAAGACTGAACCTCTGCCCAACAGCGTCGACACAGTTCGTGAAAAGGGCCTGCAAGACGCTGCCTGAAATATTAGGAGACAATCTGTTCAGTAGAATGGCAAGACTGAACCTCTGCCCAACAGCGTCGACACAGTTTGTGAAAAGGGCCTGCAGGACGCTGCCTGAAATATAAGGGAACAATCGGTACAGTAGAATGGCAAGACTGAACCTTCTGCCCAACAGCGTCGACACAGTTCGTGAAAAGGGCCTGCAAGACGCTGCCTGAAATATTAGGAAACAGTCGGTTCAGTAGAATGGCAAGACTGAACCTCTGTCCAACAGCGTCGACACAGTTCGTGAAAAGGGCCTGCAGGACGCTGTCTGAAATATTAGGGAACAGTCGGTTCAGTAGAATGGCAAGACTGAACCTCTGCCCGACAGCGTCGACACAGTTCGTGAAAAGGGCCTGTAGGACGCTGTCTGAAATATAAGGGAACAGTCAGTACAGTAGAATGGCAAGGCTGAACCTCTGCCCAACAGCGTCGACACAGTTCGTGAAAAGGGCCTGCAAGACGCTGCCTGAAATATAAGGGAACAGTCGGTACAGTAGATAGGCAAGGCTGAATCTCTGCCCAACAGCGTCGACACAGTTCGTGAAAAGGTCCTGCAAGACGCTGCCTGAAATATAAGGGAACAGTCGGTACAGTAGAATGGCAAGGCTGAACCTCTGCCCAATAGCGTCGACACAGTTCGTGAAAAGGGCCTGCAGGACGCTGCCTGAAATATAAGGGAACAGTCGGTACAGTATAATGACAAGGCTGAACCTCTGCCCAACAGCGTCGACACAGTTCGTGAAAAGGGCCTGCAGGACGCTGCCTGAAATATAAGGGAACAGTCGGTACAGTAGAATGGCAAGGCTGAACCTCTGCCCAACAGCGTCGACACAGTTCGTGAAAAGGGCCTGCAAGACGCTGCCTGAAATATAAGGGAACAGTCGGTACAGTAGAATGACAAGACTGAACCTCTGCCCGACAGCGTCGACACAGTTCGTGAAAAGGGCCTGCAAGACGCTGCCTGAAATATAAGGGAACAGTCGGTACAATAGAAAGGCAAGGCTGAACCTCTGCCCAACAGCGTCGACACAGTTCGTGAAAAGGGCCTGCAGGACGCTGCCTGAAATATAAGGGAACAGTCGGTACAGTTTAATGGCAAGACTGAACCTCTGCCCAACAGCGTCGACACAGTTCGTGAAAAGGGCCTGTAGGACGCTGCCTGAAATATAAGGGAACAGTCGGTACAGTATAATGGCAAGGCTGAACCTCTGCCCAACAGCGTCGACACAGTTCGTGAAAAGGGCCTGCAGGACGCTGCCTGAAATATAAGGGAACAGTCGGTACAGTATAATGACAAGGCTGAACCTCTGCCCGACAGCGTCGACACAGTTCGTGAAAAGGGCCTGCTAGACGCTGCCTGAAATATAAGGGAACAGTCGGTACAGTATAATGGCAAGGCTGAACCTCTGCCCGACAGCGTCGACACAGTTCGTGAAAAGGGCCTGCAAGACGCTGCCTGAAATATAAGGGAACAGTCGGTACAGTAGAATGGCAAGGCTGAACCTCTACCCGACAGCGTCGACACAGTTCGTGAAAAGGGCCTGCAAGACGCTGCCTGAAATATAAGGGAACAGTCGGTACAGTAGAAAGGCAAGGCTGAACCTCTGCCCGACAGCGTCGACACAGTTCGTGAAAAGGGCCTGCAAGACGCTGCCTGAAATATAAGGGAACAGTCGGTACAGTAGATAGGCAAGGCTGAACCTCTGCCCGACAGCGTCGACACAGTTCGTGAAAAGGGCCTACAGGACGCTGCCTGAAATATAAGGGAACAGTCGGTACAGTATAATGACAAGGCTGAACCTCTGCCCGACAGCGTCGACACAGTTCGTGAAAAGGGCCTGCAGGACTCTGCCTGAAATATAAGGGAACAGTCGGTACAGTAGAATGGCAAGACTGAACCTCTGCCCGACAGCGTCGACACAGTTCGTGAAAAGGGCCTGCAGGACGCTGCCAGAAATATAAGGGAACAGTCGGTACAGTAGAATGGCAAGGCTGAACCTCTGCCCAACAGCGTCGACACAGTTCGTGAAAAGGGCCTGCAGGACGCTGCCTGAAATATAAGGGAACAGTTGGTACAGAAGAAAGGCAAGGCTGGACCTCTGCCCAACAGCGTCGACACAGTTCGTGAAAAGGGCCTGCAGGACTCTGCCTGAAATATAAGGGAACAGTCGGTTCAGTAGAATGGCAAGACTGAACCTCTGCCCAACGACGTCGACACAGTTCGTGAAAAAGGCCTGCAGGACGCTGTCTGAAATATTAGGAAACAGTCGGTTCAGTAGAATGGCAAGACTGAACCTCTGCCCGACAGCGTCGACACAGTTCGTGAAAAGGGCCTGCAGGACGCTGCCTGAAATATAAGGGAACAGTCGGTACAGTAGAATGGCAAGACTGAACCTCTGCCCAACAGCGTCGACACAGTTCGTGAAAAGGGCCTGCAGGACGCTGCCTGAAATATAAGGGAACAGTTGGTACAGAAGAAAGGCAAGGCTGGACCTCTGCCCAACAGCGTCGACACAGTTCGTGAAAAGGGCCTGCAGGACTCTGCCTGAAATATAAGGGAACAGTCGGTTCAGTAGAATGGCAAGACTGAACCTCTGCACAACAGCGTCGACACAGTTCGTGAAAAGGGCCTGCAGGACTCTGCCTGAAATATAAGGGAACAGTCGGTTCAGTAGAATGGCAAGACTGAACCTCTGCCCAACGACGTCGACACAGTTCGTGAAAAGGGCCTGCAGGACGCTCTCTGAAATATTAGGAAACAGTCGGTTCAGTAGAATGGCAAGACTGAACCTCTGCCCAACAGCGTCGACACAGTTCGTGAAAAGGGCCTGCAAGACGCTGCCTGAAATATTAGGAGACAGTCTGTTCAGTAGAATGGCAAGACTGAACCTCTGCCCAACAGCGTCGACACAGTTTGTGAAAAGGGCCTGCAGGACGCTGCCTGAAATATAAGGGAACAGTCGGTACAGTAGAATGGCAAGACTGAACCTCTGCCCAACAGCGTCGACACAGTTCGTGAAAAGGGCCTGCAAGACGCTGCCTGAAATATTAGGAAACAGTCGGTTCAGTAGAATGGCAAGACTGAACCTCTGCCCAACAGCGTCGACACAGTTCGTGAAAAGGGCCTGCAGGACGCTGTCTGAAATATTAGGGAACAGTCGGTTCAGTAGAATGGCAAGACTGAACCTCTGCCCGACAGCGTCGACACAGTTCGTGAAAAGGGCCTGTAGGACGCTGTCTGAAATATAAGGGAACAGTCGGTACAGTAGAATGGCAAGGCTGAACCTCTGCCCAACAGCGTCGACACAGTTCGTGAAAAGGGCCTGCAAGACGCTGCCTGAAATATTAGGGAACAGTCGGTACAGTAGATAGGCAAGGCTGAAACTCTGCCCGACAGCGTCGACACAGTTCGTGAAAAGGTCCTGCAAGACGCTGCCTGAAATATAAGGGAACAGTCGGTACAGTAGAATGGCAAGGCTGAACCTCTGCCCAACAGCGTCGACACAGTTCGTGAAAAGGGCCTGCAGGACGCTGCCTGAAATATAAGGGAACAGTCGGTACAGTAGAATGGCATGGCTGAACCTCTGCCCAACAGCGTCGACACAGTTCGTGAAAAGGGCCTGTAGGACGCTGTCTGAAATATAAGGGAACAGTCGGTACAGTAGATAGGCAAGGCTGAATCTCTGCCAGACAGCGTCGACACAGTTCGTGAAAAGGGCCTGCAGGACGCTGTCCGAAATATTAGGGAACAGTCGGTACAGTATAATGACAAGGCTGAACCTCTGCCCGACAGCGTCGACACAGTTCGTGAAAAGGGCCTGCAAGACGCTGCCTGAAATATAAGGGAACAGTCGGTACAGTATAATGACAAGGCTGAACCTCTGCCCGACAGCGTCGACACAGTTCGTGAAAAGGGCATGCAGGACGCTGCCTGAAATATAAGGGAACAGTCGGTACAGCAGAATGACAAGGCTGAACCTCTGCCCGACAGCGTCGACACAGTTCGTGAAAAGGGCCTGCAGGACGCTGCCTGAAATATAAGGGAACAGTCGGTACAGTAGAATGGCAAGACTGAACCTCTGCCCAACAGCGTCGACACAGTTCGTGAAAAAGGCCTGCAGGACGCTGCCTGAAATATAAGGGAACAGTCGGTACAGTATAATGGCAAGACTGAACCTCTGCCCAACAGCGTCGACACAGTTCGTGAAAAGGGCCTGCAGGACGCTGCCTGAAATATAAGGGAACAGTCGGTACAGTATAATGGCAAGGCTGAACCTCTGCCCGACAGCGTCGACACAGTTCGTGAAAAGGGCTTGCAAGATGCTGCCTGAAATATAAGGGAACAGTCGGTACAGTATAATGACAAGGCTGAACCTCTGCCCGACAGCGTCGACACAGTTCGTGAAAAGGGCATGCAGGACGCTGCCTGAAATATAAGGGAACAGTCGGTACAGCAGAATGGCAAGACTGAACCTCTGCCCAATAGCGTCGACACAGTTCGTGAAAAGGGCCTGCAGAACGCTGCCTGAAATATAAGGGAACAGTCGGTACAGTATAATGGCAAGGCTGAACCTCTGCCCGACAGCGTCGACACAGTTCGTGAAAAGGGCCTGCAAGACGCTGCCTGAAATATAAGGGAACAGTCGGTACAGCAGAATGGCAAGACTGAACCTCTGCCCAATAGCGTCGACACAGTTCGTGAAAAGGGCCTGCAGAACGCTGCCTGAAATATAAGGGAACAGTCGGTACAGTATAATGACAAGGCTGAACCTCTGCCCGACGGCGTCGACACAGTTCGTTAAAAGGGCATGCAGGACGCTGCCTGAAATATAAGGGAACAGTCGGTACAGTATAATGGCAAGACTGAACCTCTGCCCGACAGCGTCGACACAGTTCGTTAAAAGGGCATGCAGGACGCTGCCTGAAATATAAGGGAAGATAAAAGAGAACAGTCGGTACAGGTCGTAATAAAGTCCCGCAGGACGCTGCCTGAAAAGTAAGGGATCAGATGTCGATACAATTTCGGAAAAGGGCATGCAAGACGCTAACTGAAAGAACATTTCGTTCGTAGAGGTAAGGAAACGAGTTTGTAGGTTTACATGCTACTGCAGATTTATAACTATGTTATGAGAATAGGTTGATAAAACCGAGATTTGTTATTATAAATTTGTTTCCAAACAACGTCCCCTGGCTTCATGTGATACCATTAAATATTAAAGCATGTCAAAATAAAGACAAACACCGAAAATATCCTGTTTGTTTACCATTCAGCATTACTCAATAAGTGTAAAGGAAGTGCTAACTCAGTACTTACCGGAACTGTGTACTTTGTAATGGTGAACATGTGTATCAATATTCACATTGATATATTTCAAGGTTCTCCAATTATGGAAAACAAGTCTGTTTTGCCGAGGTCGGTGAGAAGGCAATATGAATAACGCAAGAAGGACAAACACACGTGTGCTTTAGTTTTCATTTCTGTCGAACAATGGACACAACTCGACAAATATTGAAGCCAACGTTATAACATTGTTCAACATATGCGTTCGATCTCTAGCAACATATGTCTTAAGTTTTTTTCGAATATTTTGAAAGGCTTAAGAAATATTGTCAAGGTTAGAGTTTTGTTTTGGCACGACGGCGATGTCAATACCGCCACCAATGCCCTCTCCGTCTACCATAATGATAACACCAAGGATAGTACAATACATTGACTTTCAAAGACTTACCCTGACTGGAGGGCGTGGCTTTAATACGAATGACGAGTTTTTCTCCGAAGTCATCATTCGCGAATCGGTAGAGGTTTATGTAGCCGGCGCCATTATATAGAGCCTCGCCATTCGCAAACACAACATTGTCATGGGCGAAATTCCCACCTTGGTTACTGTCGAATGTAAAGTTCCCAGTAGGGTTGCACCCTGAAAGCGTAATGTGATAGAGGTTTAAATAACCGGGGCCACGTATTACCACGTACCTTACAGACTGTCGGTAAGAAGGATGTGTTGCTATTATCACGTACCTTACAGACTGTCGGTAAGAAGGATGTGTTGCTATTACCAGTACCTGACAGACTGTCGGTTAGAAGGATGTGTTGATATTACCACGTACTTCACAGACTGTCGGTTAGAAGGATGTGTTGCTATTACCACGTACCTGACCGACTGTCAGTTAGAAGGATGAGTTGATATTACCACGTTCCTCACAGACTGTCGCTAGAAGGTGGTGTACATATTACCACGTACCCGCCAGACTGTCGGTTTGAAGGTGAAGTAGATATTACAACGTACCTGCCAGACTGTCGGTTTGAAGGTGGTAAAGATATTACCACGTACCTGCCAGACTGTCGGTTTGAAGGTAGGGAAGATTTTACCAGTACCTGCAAGACTGTCGGTTTGAAGGTGGTAAAGATATTACCACGTACCTGCAAGACTGTCGGTTTGAAGGTGGTGAACATACCGCGTTCCTGAAAGACTGCCGGTTCGAAAGTTGTGAAGATATCGCAAAGTACATGTCAGGCTGTCGGTTAGAAGGTTGTGTACATATTACCACGTACCTGACAGACTGTCCGTTAGAAGGTTGTGTACACATTACCACGAACCTGCCAGACTGTCCGTTAGAAGGTTGTGTACATGTTATAATAATAATAATAATAATAATAATAATAATAATAATAATAATAATAATAACAACTTTATTTGACGAAGGTTACATACTAAGTGTACAATCATTACAGCCATACTACTTATTTCCAGCATGGCCTTCACACAAAAAGTATTACAAAAACACATGTACTAAGTTGCATATTAAGCAACATACAAAACATAAAATCACACTATCACTATCATACATTTCTTCGACAAACACAACTCAGTTTAATATGATGATTATAAATTACAATTATTTCATACTGTAAATAATGTAGATATATTCAGTAAAACCACATTCAATCAATATATTTACATATTTGGTAGTATCCATTACAAGTTGTTGCAAGAATGTCATATACGTACATTAACACAATTCATGTAAACAATGAACTATTTATTATAATGTGAATTAAATAAAGTGTCAAGATTTTTTGTTCATGTGATAAAATTATTTTGCCAATAAGTAGCCTTTTAATGCATGTTTAAAGGCTGGTAGCTTATCTTGACATTTCATGTATGTAGGAAGATAATTCCAAATTTTCATTGCTTTATATTTTTGATATAGTTTGTTCTAGGTTTTACAACAAAAAGATCCTTGTTTTCTGAAGAACACAAGTTACAGTGCTCATTTTTGGCAAATGTTAACAATTCTGTGCAGTACGAAGGAGTCAAACATTTCATGCTTTTGAAAACAAGTAATGAAAGATGATAATAGCACCTGTCTTTAAAAGATAGCAATCCAGACTGTTTGAACATGTTTCCACAGTGGCTAGTTCCCGACTTCATTATTAGCTTAATCGCTCTTTTCTGAATATTAGTGATTTTTGTGGTATCTGAGGAATGTGTAAGTCCCCAGACACTACAACAGTACTCCATGTTTGACATGATATATGTGTAACGGGTTCTACCAACTCACTATGACGGAAGTCTATAGCGTAGACTGTTGTGTACATGTAACTACATTTTCCCGTGCTAAAGAAGTTCATCACTTTTATTTGGATTATAATAAGTATGTTTTACAATGTATACTTCTTTCAATTTCATTTAAAGTTTAAGTCATACTTTGTCATATGATTTTATATTCAGAGTTTACTGTCTGCTGTCTATTAATAACTGTATATGCAAATCTTGTTAGTTTCATTTTGTTCGTAAATGATTCATTGGGAAGTGTGTTTATTATTAAATTAAATATGAATGAAATAGTTTTCTTTAAGTAGCTTGTTTGGCATAAAGTATATCATTAAAATGTTTTATAATTAGCAACCTATAGGCTTGTTATAAAGTTGTTTAGCTTTGTCTTTTGGTTGATTTTATAACCAAATTAAACTATGTTACTTGTGTTAATATTCATATTTTATAAACCATGCTTGGATTTGTTTTCTTTCTATTTAAAGACTTACTGAATCAGTTTCATTAAGTTATCTGTCCTTTGACGGTAACTTCACCCTTTTAACATTCTTTGACTCTGTCAAGGTAGTGTGTGGTTTCCCTGTGGGCCACTCACATTTTTCATATAGGTTTTTCAATTTAAAACTTGATAATTGTAACTGAGATGAGAAAGTTTTCTAATTTTTGATAATTAAAAATAAATTACTTGGAGTTTAGCTTTTTAAACTGTGTTTATCAATATTTGACACTCTACAGAATTGTTTTAACCTTACAACATAAAGTTGCATTATGGCTTGCCTGGGCAGCTAGGTGTAGCTAGGCATTTGTTAGTTTCATAGTTGTTTTGTTTTACTGTGATATCTCCATTTGAATATAATTAATGAACTTAAATTCTTGAATAGATTGTATAGAAAAATGAAAACATCTCGGTTGTTTTTCACGCCCAACCTACCTGCCTTTGCCCTTAGTCTAAAATAATAGACGTGTTATACGGGATTCTTCCAATCCCTAACGTCTAAACGGGAATGTGCAAAAAACGGGGGTGTTTTAAAAATATTGAAATTGTTTTAAGTGAAGTATTTTATGGTTGAAATTGATCATAAAGAGTTATATTCATATTTTACCATGTAAGTGAAATGCTATTTTGCACTAAACAAGCATTTAGTGCATTAAAACAAGTTGTTTACCTTTCCAATAAAACGAAAGCTGACTGACACAGACAACAATTATGTGAAGGGGAACAACTCGATACAATCGTAATAGCTCGGCCTCCTCCGACAAAGCTTCGAGATAGACCTCGTTGTACAATCGTAACAACTCGGCCATGGCCGAAATGTTCCGAGCGATTTAAAACTGTGCCCTAAAGCCTTGCAGGTGCCCTTCATGTATATATCGATATGTTTTGACAGAATGAAATGAAAAAAAGCCGTCAAACTCATAATTATAAGTTGGATATTTATTTTTTTGTGTACGGAACTAATATAAAATAACATTATCTGGTAATATTTCTTGTTTTTATGATATTTTATAGACGCTTTATGCTTTAACCCGGAATCCTGATCGGAACAACTACCCACTTTTGATACTAAACAATTTGTACGTGAAGGATTTGCCATATCAAAAATCTAAAAAAAATCCGTCAACGTACAAATATTTGGACTACCTTTGCCCTGTGTCGAACCTGAGGGTTTTTGTAACCGCCCGTGCGGCTTACCACCACTCGTTGAGGTTCGGTTACATATGCATTATAATACAATGATTTCATCTCGTCTGTTAAATAATATGCGTTTCTTCTTAGAAGTGCCAATTTTGCATTAAGCTTATTCAATACAGTCTTAACATGTGTATGCCATGACAATGTCTGATCAACATGCACCCGAGGACCATTTTCTACTGTCACACATTTGATCAGCCCGCAAGGTAACGCTCATTACAAATAATCACGTTTAAAATTACCACGTACCTGCCAGACTGTCGGTTTGAAGGTGGTGTACATATTACCACGTACCTGCCAGACTGTCGGCTCGAAGGCGGTGTACATATTACCACGTACTTGCCAGACTGTCGGCAAGAAGGTGGTGTACATAAAACCACGTACCTGCCAGACTGTCGGCTTGAAGGTGGTGTACATATTACCACGTACCTGACAGACTGTCGGTTAGAAGGTTGTTTACGTATTATCACGTACCTGCCAGACCGTCGGTTAAAAGGTGGTGTACATATTACCACGTACCTGGCAGACTGTCTGTTAAAAGGTTGTGTACATATTACCACGTACCTGACAGACTGTCGGTTAGAAGGTGGTGTACATATTACCACGTATATGACAAGACTTCCGGTATTATCACTTACCTGCTAGACTGTCGGTTTGCGGACTGGTGTCCAGTATATCACACATACAGGATGCCTCATTAAAAAGAGTGCCCGGAGCACAGCGTCTCACGATGTCCCCATGCCCCTCTCCTGGGGATTGAATGTAGTAGTCGGCGTCAGTAGGATGGGCACGCTTGTCGCACTCTGTTAAACAAATGAGAACATGATCATGAACGTTACCCTATGCATTATTGAAATCATCGAATGAATTAGAAAAGTGTGGTTTTACCCTGAATAGTCTATGTCTGCTATTTGTAATGAGCGTTACCTTGCGGGCTGATCAAATGTGTGTCATCGGTTCCTCCGCACGTATCGGTGCATGTTGGGTCAGTGACGCAGCCCTGTCCTGCCACGTAGCGCTCCCTGTTTGGACAACACGCTCGCACGCTTCGCCCACCCGCGCAGAGGACGTACGCGCTGCATACGTCTTTGACGTCATAGGAAATGATTGGCAACGTCTTACACGGATCTGGAAAAGCCGTCGGTAGATCAAAGAAAAGTATATCTAGATGAAATGGCGACCTGTGAATGGTACATTATTTTATAGAATTGTCAATTAGACCAACGTAGTAGTTTTTGAGACAATGTTACACTGATTTTAAATACATATATTGTATATTATAGTTAAATACACATGTACATATATGAATCCAAGTTCTTATCGAAAAGTGGAAGAGGCTAAAATGAAAGTAGCACTTTGTCGTGGTTTTACGTTTTCGGGGCGTTCAATGTAAAACCCGCCAAGCGAAAAAAGAAAATCAAAACGTTTCTGCGGGTTTGCGGGTTTGCCGCAAAATTATTAGTTTATGTTTTCGTCCAGGTTTTACAGCTTTTACCTTAAATTTGGCGTGTTTGCGTGGTTTGGCGAAAACTCGCAACGCGAAATTCTACCACGCTGTTGTGCTTTTAGCTCCGAAATCCGCCAAACAGGCAATGGCAGAAATCATCAAGCATAAAAAAGAGTTATCATACATTGTTAGCTTCGAACACAAACCGACGAACAAAGGTCCTTACCATTTGCGCAGTTGACGTTTTCTGGGAGCCTGCACGTTGTGACGTACTGGTCCCAGAACAGCCCATCCCGGCACTTCCGTACCGTGTATATCCGATTACCCTCGACGTCCTCCGTAATCTCCAGGTACTTATTGCAGCTAGTCGGGTGGCTCCAGAACCCGTGCCCTCCGACAATCATACAGTCAGGACAGTCGAAAGCTGGAGTAAAAGCATATACATATAGTATTGAATAAGTGTGGCAAACCCGTGCCCTCCGATTTTCATACAGTCAGGACAGTCGAAAGCTGGAGTAAAAGCATATACATGTAGTATTGAATAAGTGTGGCACGACAGCCCGTGCCCTCCGACTATCATACAGCCAGGGCAGTCGACCATACATTCAAGACAGTCGAAAGCTGAAATAAAGCCAATCAATATGTGACTATGTTTGCTCCAAAACACGTTACCCAGACAATCATACAGTCAAGACATTCAAAAGCTGGAATCATGTCATTCTTATAAAGTCGAGCCGACTATTTGAATTAGTCACGAATACGTTGTAGGAATGGTTGTAAACTGCAATAATTAAAACAGCAACCTTTTTATATCATTATTCTGAATATTTGTGCTAACCGTTTAATCACCAACATCTTATTTCATTATCGTAAATCAAAACCACCAGCTTACCGTTGTCCGAGCCTCCGGAAAGTCCGTCTGCGTCGGGTGTGGTAACCTCTGGTGCCCCCGTATGTGGCGCATGCGTAGTGGGCGGGCTTGTCTGGTCTTTAAATTACATAAATTAAATTGTATGTATAAATATTGGATAATTAAGATTGTGATTGAAAGTTTCAAAGACTAGAATATCGTTGATCGTATCGATAAAAGGTGGAATAATGGTAACAATATTGTTCAGGGTGCCTATGAATTGGAGCATAGTTGACGACACGGTTGATTTTAAAAAGATAAATGGTTTGTAGATGGTTCATTCTAGAAGAAGAATTGAAACAGCAATTTTCGAATTTCAGGTAAATTTAGGATGTTGAATTTCTAGAAGAAGTTTTTGAAATAAAAATAAGAGGTAATTGACCGTTAATAAGAGGAGTGGTAAATTGACAGTTAAAACGGTAATTAGGTGAGTGTACGGTTAAAAGGTAAAGATAAGGAAATAAAAAGGTGAATGAAGATAATTGGTGGATTAACCGCAAAAGGAAAGGATAAGAAGATAAGTGGTGGCATGACGGTTTAAAGGGAGATGGGTGGATTAACGGTTTAACGGTTAAAAAGGGAAATAAATAGAGTGACGGTTGAAAGAAAGGTAAGAAGATTAAAAGGTGGATTAACGGTAAAAAGGGAAAATAGGTGGAATGACGGTTAAAAGGGGAAAACAGATGAATTAACGGTTAAAAAGGAAAATAGGTGGATTGACGGTTAAAAGGAAAAAATTAGAGATAAGAGATAGATTGACAGTTAAGCAAATAAGAGGTGTATTGTTGGTCAAGGAGATAAAAGGTAAAGGTTAATTGACGGTCAAAGTTTAAAGTTCAAACATTTATTGCATGAAGGCCTCCAGCCATATACACATATGCATACAATCAATTATAAACAACGAGAGTATTGACTCAAAACAAATATCGTATGTATTTGACAAAATGACCAAATTTGCATTTAAGTAGTACCACGATATACTTCAATACTTGCTAGTTGCTATTCACAAAGGTGGTATATAAACTTCTAGTATGACCTGATACAATGGGCATTTGATAGCAAAATGGTATTCATCCTCTACAAGATTTTTACAAAATAAACAAAATCTTAAACCTCTAGCAATTCCAGAATGTCTGCCTGTTTCAATAACCAGGTGGTGCGAAGAGCATCTTAAATTAGTCATACATCTTCGAAACTTGTTGACAGTAATACAGTTCACATATTTATTTACACTTAAGCACGATTTTACATGCACATAAAATTTATTAAGTTTCATATTTTCTTCCCAGTTATGGTTCCATGTTTGAAGATACTGATCCTTTATTCTAGTAACATACTCAGCAAGAAAAACACATTCGTTTTCTACATACTGGTCTTCCCAAGAAGATACGAGATGGAATATAGGTTAAGAAGATAAGAGGTGGGCTGTTGGTCAAGAAGATAAGAGGTGGGATGTTGGTCAAGAATTTAAGAGGTAGATGTAGATTGACGGCCAAGAAGATAAAAGGTGGACTTTTGGTTAAGACGATAAAAGATAGAGGTAGACTTACGGTCAAGACGATAAGAGGTGGATTGTTGGTTAAATAGATATGAGGTAGAGGTTGATTTACGGTCAAGCCGATAAGAGGTTGATTGTTGTTAAAAATGTAAGGGGTAGAAGTCGATTAACGGCCAAGAAGATAAGAGGTGGATTTGCGGTTAAGAAGATAAGAGGTGGACTGTTGGTTAATATATAAGGAATAGAGGTCGATAACGGCTAAGAAGATAAGAGGTGGATTGGTGGTTAAGGAGATAAGAGGAAGATGTAGATTGACGGCCAAGAAGTTAAAGGTGGATAGACGGCTTAGATGTTAAGAGGAAGAGGTCGATTGGCGGCCAAGAAGTTAAGGGTGGATAGATGGTTAAGAAGACAAGGTATAGAGGTCGATTGATGGTCAAGAAGATATAAGGTGGATTGACGGTTATGAAGATACTGTTTAAATGTAAGACGTCGATTGTAGCTATGAAGATAATCAATAGATTGCCCGTTAAAACAAAACAAACATATCAGATTAAAAATAATTGTACGGCTTTAAGATCAGACGTAGGGGAATAGTATAAGTGCTCGACAGGGCGACGTATATTTTGAAAATGTCCACTTATTTCTTAGCTCATGTGGTTTGGTTTTTCAGACATATAAACATATATGTTTCTAGTTTCAATAGCAGTGTGTGTATACCACGTGATAATTTACGTCATATATGCTACGTCGGAAGGCAACATTTTGCTTAAAATGAAGACTTAAATCAAAGATGACTTTTACTACACCATCCATCAAACACTTCGACAAACATTTTTCCAAAACAATGTTTTGACAGTGCTCCGTCAGACGGCCGTATAGTGAAAAGGTTTGTCGAAATGTTTTAAAAAACTAAACTCTCAATCAAACTTTGGTAAAAGACCGAAGGCGGGGCTCTGTAAGCGGCATAGACTGCGCTATGTTTCATTTAAAATGGTAAGGAAAATGAAAAGTTCTCTTTGTTTAAAGTCTTCAATCGAAGCAAAATATTGCCTTCCGACGTAGTATTTATGACGCAATTTATCACGTGGTATACACACACTGAATAATATCTAAAGGAAATTGGGTCAGTATGTTCCTGATAAAAAACGATTTATCAAATTCTAAAACAAATAAAGGATATGAGTCATTGTTACAACATATTTAAAAGAATCATGACCTCAAAACAAGGCCGGCCTCCTGTTCGTGTAGCGTTTATAAACAAAGTCATTGATAGTTACTCTTTCCTTTCTAAATAATTATATTCGGCTTTAGATCTCATCAACTTAGGGTCATCTCCAAGGGTACATACTTTAGGGTCAACACATAATGCAACCAATGGGCGCGGGCAAACATTGTGTACTCAAACCCATCACCACAATCTCTAGAAATATAAATACACACCTCGCTGAATGAAGCCAAATGCCAAAAGGTATTCACGTGACGCTTCCCAGAATTCCATTTCATCAAAAATGGCGGAACTTCCGGTAGAACTTTGTCCAAATTTAAATGCATTTGACGCTGTGATATTCGTACTGCCATCTATTTTATCTGTGAATAGCCATATTTTCAACAGAATATAATGTTCAGTCAATATTAATTTACTGCATATTAGTATATATTTATACAACACTATCAACAGCGTTAGGGAAACTCAAGTAATGCATATGCCTGTGTGCAGTAATATTATTGTTTATAGAAATTTGACTAATTACGTAAACCTTCATTTATATATTAAGCTTATGTATAAAAAGAGTACACAAAAACGTACTGTTTAACACGTTTGCCTTTTTAATCAATACAGCTTATCATCGTTTAAAAAAGAATTCCAAACGTAATGCATAAATGTTTAAATATTGTTGTGAAAGGAAAGTGATTCATCGGATTACCTTCCGCCAATGGCTGATATGCGACAAGTTTGTTATTCAAATACAGCTTGAGTCCAAACTCATCCGTCCACGTGACTTCAACGTTATACCACGTGTTTACATGTATTGATGACGTCACGACTTGCCACCATCTTGTAGAGGTTTCGACTGTTATTCGTAAATTCCCATCGTAGAAGTCAACGCGAATGCCGTTTTTGTCGGATGAGAGATACGTCATACTCTTTTGTAGCTCGAGAAAACTGAAAGTAAGATCGAAAAATTTTCATAGTATTAAACACATCTAGTCGTGTGTGTGTTATACTGTAGAGCCAAGGTGATACATAGGATCGGCAGACGGATTCTCATTTAATCCTTTAGAAAGTCACTGACGAAAACCATCGCTTAAGTTTTATGAAGTCTTTTAATAAGTTTATTTTATGGAATATTCAGTCGTTCATGCATATTCGCTGGCTAGTACAGAGACGTTTGCTCCAACACTAAGGACGTTTATTTCTTTAGCTCGGTTACCGAATTATCTGTTAAAGCAAATCTAGTTAATAACTGTTACTTAGAATATTCTCGTAATTATAAACTAATGCAATATGGGAGAAATATAAAAATAATGAAATAAAAACACTGAAAACTACAAGGATACGCCAAGTAACAAAGCTTATGTTTAAAGAAACAAGCTCTAGATTCACGTAACGTCACTAAACAACAGACACTACTCGACTATATATCGTAAGGAGTAACTGTTGGGGTAGCTGTCTATGTCACGGACAGTGAATACTAAGATATCACAGATTTAATTTAATAATGACTAATAAATGGTGAAATATCCGTTTTTGGTATCATATCCAAAAGGTAAACTACATTAAAAAAAACCATGGACATTAAATTTAAGTCACAATTAATAGGGTTGCCGTCATTCTCTTTTAGTCAAAGAAACTACAGCGTCATATGAAATGTAACTGCTTGTGTGGTTCATCAATTTATAAAAAGTAGACAGCTAAAAATGATAACATTTTGCTAGACAGAAACAAAACCCTCAGTAACACAAACATGTCATGCCTTGTCACTGTATTAAAGATTGTATTTTGCAGTTTCTTACTTAATCCAAAGGTACAATAAAAAGCCATGTCTACAGAAGTCGAGATTGCCATAGCAACCGGTTCCAGGAGATAATTTCGCAGTCCCAGCTCCGGTTATCTTCAAAGCTTGACCTACTTTTCCGGCAACTAACTGTACATCTCCTGTAATTCAATGTATTTATTTATTACATTAGTGCTAATTGAAATATTCATACGAGTTTTCTTAAATTAAAAAAGAGATAATCTTGGTTAGTTTTTATCAACCGTCTATTCATTACCACAACGTAAAGTCCTAGTATCACATTCTAGTCTTAGTATTGCAACGGTAGTTCATAGTATCATATGTTGAAGTCACATCATCACGGCAAGTCATATAACCACAATGTAAAGTAATAAACTCGAAGACAAAAGAAACGTCTCTCCTTAGTACAAAGTAATAACTAAAACTATGCAAGTTGTATATTTTAATAATTCCAATTTCATAGCAACGAAAAAATACCAACGAGTACATACACAATTTATTCGATTTGGTTAAATATCAACGTTGGTTGACAAACTACGTCGGAACGGAGGAGGGGTCAAGTTTTCTCATGAACATTAATAATGAGTATGCCCCCACCCCCCTCTTTGGAGACATTCTTTTACTCTGGACGGTATTTATCGACACAGACGTCGCATCACTTGCCCCGGAATAAGAGTCCATTTCTCTCTCAATGCAGTGGCAAGCTCATTACGTGTCCGTGGGGCTTTGTGATGTCATCGTAAACGACGTCCTAATTCATCCCTAACATGTTCAGTAGGGTTTAAATCCGGTGACTTTGAAGGCCATTCTAGTGTATTAATGTTATTTGTACGTAAGATTTCCATTGTGATTCTATGCGGACGGGCGTTGTCGTGCTGCAAGGTGAGACGTTGACGTCGCATTATTGGGATAACAACAGGCCGCAATATATCGTCAAGCAGTCATATCCCTCAAGTACGATGAGTTCTGACCAAAAACTATGGTTTATGGCACCCCACACCATAACACTCCCCCTCCGGATCAAATAGTTCCCAGAATGACGTTTACCGTCCTAGTATCCATATATCGTCTCACAAGACGCACAATAGTCGATCTACTCACACAAAACCGAGTTGCGACAACAGACTGAGAAACACCAGCATCGAGTTGGCCTAAAATCCTATTCCGATTTTGAAAACTTAAACGTCGCATTTTTAATTTCGCTAACTTTTGATAATTTTGTCGTGTATTCGACTGTAAATCGTTTATAAAACACACTAAGTGGTTAAGACAACACATTCTTTGAGGATTTTTTTTATCATGGGCTCGAACTCCGATGTGCACATGCACGAACAACCAGTGAAGCGTTTAAAAATGCAAAAAAACCTATATGTTTAGACAAGGACAAGTTATGAGGATATGTTTTCGAGTTCCACGATTGTTTAGTGACATATTGGTACACATGTATATATGAGGCGCTTCTTTTGTCCTCAATTCAGTATCACAACAAGTGTCTTACCATTTGAAGAGACGCCATTCAAAGATTCAAAACTGTATTCGTACAAATCTGGAATTCCTGAAGATATAAAATGTCACGAAACACTGTACACATGGTAACATTATTGACTTAAGTATAAGCAACATTGTTACAACATGTTTATGTCATTCTGAAATGTTCTAGAAAAATGGTTTGAACAGAAAAAATAAATGAATTTTAGTGTTAAAGCATGGTTTGTAAAAGATTTTCATCATCTAAGCCTGGTTTGTTAAACAGTTTCACCATCTTGTGGGTCAAAAATAGAGGATTTTGACCAGGTAAACAAACACTATGATCAAAGTTGAATCCCCTAAAATCACTTATTAACATTCTTGACGTCGGATTATGTTTCAAAAGTTATCAAAATCTATCTCATTAAATGATATATATGAATAAGTTAATTTGACGAAACTTAATTTGAACATACCAATTATATTTTCTTAACTTTGTGTTTAATTGGACACCAAAAGATTCATATGAATATGAAATCAATCAATTTTACGATACTTAATATGGTAAACAACTGTTTTTCTTACCCCGTATAATAAAGTCCAGCGCGAGAAGTAGTTCTCTTTGAGCATTGTACACAGTCAGATCGTCTATTTGAACAGCGGCGTAATTCTCTACATCATCGCTGTTACCAAGCCCGATGTAAAATAGTTGAAAAGGCGATGGAGTCGACGTTACATAAACACCGTTGTTAGACGATGCAACGAAAGTCTGGTCTATAAATAGACTAACACCGGAAGTTTCGGTCCACGTGACTTCAATGAAGTACCACAATCCTTCAGCTAGGTCGGAAACTGATGTCATCCATTGATAATCGCCATTTTGGACGGCGACAAACAGGGATAACTGATTTAAATAAATGCTGATGCCATTCGAACCGGTTGAAATGATATAACCGTTTTGAGGAAGAGTTTTAATGTTCAACCAAAACGCTACTGTAAATCCATACATGCACAAGGAAGTGTTTCCTAGACAGGAATTAGCAAAATTGCCGAGATGAATGTATTCGCCGCTTCCAGATAGGTCAAGCGCGTTTCCGATTTTTCCCGAAGATAACCGAACATTTCCGATCATTGTCGTTTCCACTCCGTATGAAATAAGTTCTCCATTGTGAATTTGGTCCATAGGTAAATATATCGTGTATATGGCACCTGAAAACCATTTGGGGGAAATGATTTATTTCGACATTGAAAGAAGTAGAACGCCTTCAAATCAATGAATCTGAATTGGTATTGACATGCATATTAAATCAAATGACTTAATTCCTGGGACCAATAAAATCCTACTCCCAGTTAATTATGAGCACACGAGAAGCACCTCACTAAAAACGAACTAGAATAATAGAAACATAGGTCATTGTGTTTTCGAGTTTAAAAGAACATAATTTAATAAGACAAAAATACATTAACTACACTAACAATGTATTTTTGGCCATAAAGGTTGACTAAGTAGTGACATGGAATACACATTTATAAACTTATCAGATGGTCAGCTCCTATGAATACTATCGTTAACATTAATAAGTGAACTTGCATGCAATTTTATAAAATAAGTTTTCACCTACCCATCTCTCGTAGTTGATCGTACATTAAAATCATTGACCAGAACTGGAATTCATCAACAGTAAGGACACTACTGTCATGTGACATGACACTGTGATTTGATTGGCCAATTTGAAATTCGTTCAAAGATGGCACCGATGAGGATGGACTGAAATATAGGGATTTATAAAAAAACGGTTTATTATATACCGTTTAAAGTTTGGTGAAGTGTAGGCGATACTTTTGATGATACTGACGTTGTTATGTGATATCAATGCTTCAGTGCTTAATGCAAAAATACATAATTATGTTTAAACGATGCCATTTTACATACATATTTCCTGGGTAATTACATAAACTATGTTGCGTTAAGAAATAAGATAATATGCAATTAGATGGTCGAGCTAGTAACCATCATTCCGTTCTATAGCTTAATTTATGTGACATAACAATATTTAATAGAAAAAAATACTCCACAAAAAGTCGCACATTTACCTTAGTACAGACTCGACAATGCCAGCAACTTCCCTGCCATCTATATATAGCGTCAAGCCGTTCGCTAAACTCCACGTGACTACCACGTGATACCATCTCCCGCTTAAAATATTATTTCCGGACACGCTCCAAGTTCTTCCTGTTTTCATTCGGAATATCCACTGCATTCGCCCATTTGTATACAGCATGGATATACCATTGGAATGTGAAGTTGTCGCCCCATTCGATATTAACACGTTTTGAGTCCCTCCAAAGCCGTTAAAGTTCACCCACACGGCGATAGTAAAGCCTAATTATAAGGAAAGGTAATGACTTTGGCATTTTGGCATTTCGTACAGAAGAACATGTCTTAAACCTCAAGAAAGGACTTATGGAAAATTCGCAGCATATAAATACAGGACTTCATGTTCTCACAAAGAACGCCAGAATAAAATAAATGTGTTTGTTTTCTTTTTGTTTATCTTTATTTAAGTGCCTACTTGCTCTTTCAGTACAATATAAGTGATAATTGGCAGGTTCAAAAGTGGAACACTGGGATACTTACCGCTTTGAAATGTTTAAAGTTACATGTTATGATATCATTCAATCTTGAAACAAATATGGTGTTAATCTTACCGTTCGAACAGCTGTCTAAATTTCCAAAACACGTGTTCGAGTTGGCACCAGTTACACGAAGAAAATCAGAGGACGTGTTTAACTCCAGGGCGCTCCCTAAAACCCCCGGGACCAGAACCGGTATACCGGAAATTTGTGGGGTGAGACCGGAGGGGTTGACTATTACACCGTCCTCTATCTCATCCATAGGTATGTAATAGTAGGTGTCATCAGTGGTAGCTATGAATATAAAGAAGGCATAGACTTAACAACATAGTAACACATTCTCCTAAAAACTGTGAATACTAAACATAAATATGGGTTCATCACACATGCGGTATATTGTCTTTCTGTTGTGTGTATCAAAAACAGTGTGCATTTTTTCAGCCAATTGTACATGACGTAGGTGATCTATTGACTAGTTTGCATTCAGTTTGATTGATTAAAAAGAAACATTGTATAACTACTAACTAGTCATAAACATTTTAGTTCCTTTATTTTTACCAAATAATTTACCAGTTTTTTAGACTGTCGGCTGCAAGCCGACAGTCTTTAGAGAGCGGTATTTCAGAAACGCGACTAGTCGCCTGACACGACATATTGAACATCAATATATTGATACACATCACCTGCGTAGCAACAGAACTACTTCCTTGAATGTGGGGGCGTCAAGAACTTGAGTATGTGTATTTAACGCGTAATTGCATTTTTTCATGACAAAACATGTGTGTTACTGTTAGTATAGTTGTACTTGCAATTTGATGAGTTTTATTGAACAAAAAAATGAAAATATAGCATTTACATACGAAGTCATTTTACGCTACAACCAATAGAAAGCTACACCACATGTTTGCACCCCGTGTGACGTCACACATATACCGGCATTCAACACTGACCCGGCAAAGAACATATTTTATGAATGAAAGTTATTAAGAAATAAATCATACGCGGTTCAAGAGTTCATGTCATGTAATATTTTGTTAAATAGCTTTTATGTTTCAAATGATTTTTTTTCAGCAGCAATCGAACTATTGTATTTGTTTGAGTAAGTTATTCGGATGATAACTATCACAGTGTTTCAACGTTATGCCTATTGTTATTCTGTACTATAGGGTGTAGTTTTTAAAGTCATACAACCAATAGTAAGCTACACCACATGTTTGCACCCCATGTTTGCACACATACACGTATGACTAAAATACGAAAAAAACATTTTTGACTAAAATGCGAAAATAAGGTTATGTTTGATGAAAATAAGATTATGATAAAACTCTGAAAATAGGTTGAGTTTTGGCAAAAAGGACATTTTTGACAAAAATATAGTTAGTTTTTGGCGAAATTTAATTTTCGCGAAAATAAGATTTGAATAAAAATCTGAAAATAAGATTTTGATAAAAATCTGAAAATCTGGTAAAATTTTGCGAAAATAATATTATCGCGAAAATAACCTTTTCGACAAAGTCATAGTTAGTCTTTTTTTTGCGAAAGTAAGATTTTGATTTAAATCTTAAAATATGGTTAGTTTTGGCAAGAGTAAGATTTTTTGACTAAAATATAGTTAGTTATGGGCAAAAATAATTATTTTTATTCGCGAACATAAGATTGTGATAAAAATAGTAAAATATACTAACCTTTGTTGTCGTAAATGCCAATATTTTATCCAAACAATTAAAATATTGTTATTTGGACTACATAACACATACACGTCCCCATACCTATCACAGGATACAGGCATCTCTCACTATGAATTTTAGACAATTATGCTAACACAATATTCCACTTAAAAGTTACATGTCTGTCTATGAAATTGATATACTATCTATGAACTACCCAAACACACATACACAATAATCTTATTTTAGCTAACTATATTGATGCCAAAAAAGTTATTTTCGCCAAAACTAACCCTATTTTCAGATTTTTATCAAAATCTTATTTTCGCGAAAATTTAGTCATACCCTCATACAATATGGCGACGATAATGCGAAATGGAATCGAATCTTTCGGATCTCCTCGGCCATTTTATCGAAAACAACCTCGGATGTATGCCGGTACATCAGTAGTTCGCAATTTTTTTAATAATATCATTAAATGTAGTGTTTAAGAGTTGTATTTATTGATCTCAGTTTATGTTAATTGCCAGTGATGTGTTTAATTGCAAACATGATTAAGATTCCCAAGAGTTAAGTCATAAAGATTAACTGCTTAATAAGATTACTACGCGATCTATTTGCAGCGGACTTAAACGTACCACTTTTTGAGTATGTAAACCGTCCAAATAATCCGAGGTTGTTTCGAAAAAAATGGCCGAGGAGCTCCGAATGGGAATTGAATGTTACTTCAAACACGTACCTCTACAACATAACCGACCCGTATTTAGTGTTATTGCTTCAACATCAGTCGAAGCAAAATGGCAGCAATGTGAATGCGTCTAAAGATGTGAAATTTAGATGGAGACAATCCAGAAATGAGCTACAAAGAAGTGATCGATTTCGGACACGAAGGTAGATACATCTAGCTGATATCTCTTTATTAGTCCAAATATTTGTACGTTGACGGACGGATTAAAATAAATAAATATGGCAAATCCTTCACTACCACGTCTTCATGTTACTTTCAAGTCAGAGTTGATTATTCACTAAAATTATTTTGCATTTTTTATTTGTTGTTTAACCTGAAACTTCTCAACCATCAAAAAAGAACATATAATTTATTATGTGCTTCAATAGTCTAAAAAATAGACTTATTATATGGGATTCTTCCAATCCCTTACATCTAATCGGGTTTGTGCAAAACAGGGTGGGGGTTGAAAGATATTGAAGCTGTAGTTAGATAAGTATTATATGTTTGAAATAGATATTAAAGGTTTATATTCGTATTTTAGTTTTTACCATGCAAGTGAAAAGATTTTTTCACAAAACAAGCATTTAATGCATTTAAACACAACCATTTTACCTAGCATAACAATTCGACCATCTCAGGTAAACTTCGAGATACAAACAATGTAAACCAGTCACCTTGAATATATAATCGTAACAACTCGGCCATGGCCAGAAGGCTCCGATTGTTGTAAATCCATGCACCGCAGCCTTGCAGGTGCTATTCAAGTACATGTATAACAGTTTATCATTATGTTTTGACAAACACTCATCAAACTCATAATAATTCGTCAGATTTGATTTTTATACTCATATTTTATATCATTATCTGATAATATTTCTTGTTTTCAGGGCTTCTAAAAACCGGCAATTTGCCGGTCTGGACAGATTTTACCAAGCCAAACCGATTTCAGTTTCAAAAAGTGTCGAAAAAATCGGTCCGAAATTTTCTCATTTTTTTTATAATTCCGGTCCAAAACGACTAAGTCAGTAAAAATTGTTGAAATTGTAATACACAAACATTCTTGGGTCATTCATACCTATAGTTGTGTGTATCCGCAGCACGTTGTTTCCAAGAAGGCGGTAGAAAGTATTTATTAATTCGTGGAGGTTTCCCTGTGAAAGCGTTGATCAGGGAGGTAATTGGTTGATCACTTTACACAGTGAAGGTGAATATTTCGTACAATACTTATAGGAAAGAGGAAATAGCAGACTTCACATTTGTACAAATATTTTACACGAGGTACATTTTACCGGTGCACCGGATATTGCTACTTCGTAATATAATTTCGCGGTACTGAAAATCGCGTATATCTCCTTCCACTGACTCAATTGAGTAGATTTTTGAGTAAGAAAGTATTGTACATGATGGAGGAAGAGGCCTCTCAGTATGTGGGATCAGTGCTAACCACAAACATCGCAGAAAAGGTCGACTGGACCCCAGCTAAACACCCAGACAATCCATGCTGTCGTAAACGATCTCTCTCTGGTGCTAATGAAGATGAAAGTGAGGAACAAAGTAAGAAAATCAAAACCAAAACTATTCAGTGTGATGCCATAACTGTCGAGTCGTTTGATACCAATGCACTGTTACTACAACTTTCTAGAGATGTGAAGTTAGTTGCAGAAACAATCAATCATAGAATAGACATGTTAGAAGAGAAGATCTCAGACTCAGAAAAACGTATAACTGAACAAGTGTCTAACAATATCACAAAGGTCTTTGATAAGCGTATGAGTTCCGAAATGTCAAGAATGAGAAAAGATATGGATAATAAAATTGGAGATTTACGTAAAGAAATATCAAGTGAAATGGAAGGATTAAATGGAAAAATGGAGGAAATAGCCAAAACCCCTCCAAATAATCCTAATACAGAAGACATTTAATTTAATATAGTCATACGTAACCTTCCATTTAATGAACCAGAAGATATTGACAGAAAGTTATCAGATTTGCTTAGAAATGGGCTGAAAATTCAAGACGTAAATCTAGTCAAGGTGGAGCGGAAAAAAGCTTTGTCAGATAGCACCCCTGGGGTGGTAGTTGCAAAATGCAATAGTCTCGAGGATAAAAATCGTACAAAGAGATATAATAGATTATACTTGCAACAGCTATGGTGAAATGCTTTTAGAATTCTTATTTGATGTAAACTTTGCCATGTTAAATGGAAGGGACTGCCTGAAAGATGATATTACATGTGTTCGGCCTCAGTGATGTTCTGTAGTGGATTACTGTTTGGTGAGCCATGAAACGCTACACCTCTTCAGTAATTTTTCAGTAATGCGGGCCAGGGTACTGGTACAAAAGGCAGAAATGCACGGGTTTATAGGTATTCCAGATCACTCATTTCTAACTTGGGAATATAATTTTGATAATACCTATGTTAGGGAATCTGGTGTGCCAATTTCAGGTCAGCCTGATGCAGATAATGTCATTTTTCGGGCAAACAGTATTCCAAATGATTTACTTTTTGGTGAAACTGTAAACTCTTTAGAACAAAGCCTTCAAACTCAAGAAAACATTGACCAATCCTAAACATCACTGTGCTCACTGATAAAGGGTAAATTGTTTGATAGAGTGCCTCATAGGAAAACAAAGTCTCTGAGCTATGTTAATAATAGGAAAAGGAAATTATACAAACCTTGGTGGAGTGAATTTTTAACTGAGTTATGGAATGATGTATGTGTACATGAAAAATATTGGCTCAAAGCCACCGATAGATCTAGAAAGACGACCATGAAAATTTTGTACTGTAGTAAACGAAAATTATTTGACAAGGAAGTACAAAAAAGTAAACGTAGATATTGGTATAAAATGCAGTGTGAGTTGCTTGAATCTGTTGAAAACGATTCAAATACATTTTGGAAAACTATTGGAAAAACTGGTGTGGCAAGTAAAAAGATGCATAGAATACCTATGGAGTTTGTTAATAATGATGGATCTGAATATGATGCTTTAAGAGTTTTAGATCACTGGAAATGTAAATTTAGTAACTTGCTAAATAATGAGTCCTCAGTTGAGAGTTGTAATGATACACTTATAAATGGTTTAAATGGTGGAGATTTTGAAAATAATATTTGTATATTTGAAGTCCGTAAAGCCGTTGAAAAGGCACGGCAGCAAAAAGCTCCGGGGTTTGATAGCATTCCATATGAGGTTTTTAAAAACGATATTGCAATATCATTTCTACACATTTTCTTTAATGTTTGCTACCAAACGGGCAAAACTCCGTCAGATTGGGGCAAGGGGGTTCTGAACCCAATACCTAATCCAGGTATGGCTGACCCAAGGGAACCACTGAATTATAGGGGTCTAAATCTTGCTCCAACCATGTATAAGTTGTATTGTTCTGTTCTCAATGAGAGACTTTCTCAATGGTTAAATAATAGTAGTAAAATTGTAGATGAACAAAATGGCTTCCGTAAGAAGCGAAGCACAGTTGATCATTTATCATCACTTAGTTCTGTAGTAGAGTCCAGGATTAGGAAAAAACAATCAACTTTTGCAGCATTTATAGACTTTAGTAAGGCGTACGACTATGTTAATCTATCTTTATTATTTAGTAAGCTGAAAAACCTAGGTATAAATGGAAAAATGTATCATGCAATACAGGCAGTTTATAAAAATGTGACTTGCTGCGTCAAGGTAAATGGCATGCTGTCAGAATGGTTCAACATAAAACTAGGTTTAAGACAGGGGTGTATTTTGTCCCCAATTTTATTTTATTGCTTTATCAATGATTTAGCTATAAAAATAAAAGCTCTAGACGTAGGAATAGACGTTGGCAACAGCGAAAAACTGTCCATATTGCTTTATGCTGATGATATTGTATTATTAGCCTCTAATGAAAATGATCTGCAACAGATGTTAAATGCTTTATCAGATTGGTGTAAATTAAATAGCATGGTTGTGAATGATAAGAAAAGTAAAATTGTACACTTTAGAAATAATAATATGTGTAAAACAGATTTTAACTTCTTATGTGGTAATATGTCACTTGATATTGTTGAAAGATATGTGTATCTTGGCCTAGTTCTTGATGAACATCTGGACTTTAACGTTACTGCCAAGTTTGTATCACAGGCAGCAAGCAGAGCTTTGAGAGTATTGATTGCAAAGTTCAAACTCCTTGGTGGTATGCCTCATCATGTTTATAAAAAACTATATGACTCCATGGTCTGGCCAGTAATAGCATATGGGGCAGCCATTTGGGGTTCTCAAAAATTTTCATGTATTGAAGCCATCGAAAACCGAGCTATGCGTTTCTTTCTAGGAACAGGAAAATACACTCCAAACTCTGCTGTTGCTGGGGATATGGGCTAGGAACCCGTGTTTGTTAAACAGTTAAAATGTATTGCAATTTTTTGGTGTAGGATATCAGTAATGGATCAGTCAAGACTAAATTTCAAGATTTCTGAATATTGTCTTTCATCTGCCAATAGGAAAAAATTGTAAAAACTGGCATTTTAGAGTAAATAGTATTCTGTGTAGACGTCACTAACCCTTTGAACAAGAATATACTATTAAAAACACTGTTAAATGCCGCAATGGATGTCTGTGTAGATGAGTGGCTTGTATCAGTAAATTGTATTATGGCTAAAACTGGCCACGGTACAAACAAATTAAGGTTGTACCAGAAATTTAAACTTGACTGTGAAACTGAACACTATGTTAATACATTAATGCCATATAGTCATAGATCAGCACTTGCAAAGTTCAGAAGTGGCGTTGCACCAATAAGGTTAGAGACCGGTAGATATAAAAGGCTAGATGTTAATGATAGGATCTGTCCAATTTGTAATATTGAAATAGAAGATGAAATACACGTGATGCTTAACTGTTCGACATATGCTTAAATTCGTCAGTTACTGCTTCAAAAAGCTAGTAGTGTTAACACAATGGTTAACTCCTATAATGATACTGAAAAGGTTTGCTTCCTCTTATCTGATGAGAGAATTGTAAAATATACTGCCAAATCCTGCCTATATGTGTTAAAACTTAGAAGCAATATTTTATATTACTAGATTAGAAATTTGAGTGCCATTAATGGATCTTATATCCTTATCTGTTTTTAACTGTACAGGTACTACCTTTTTAATTTGAAAATAATATGATCTGTAATATGTTGTCTTTTTATATTTTAAATATCCATAAATATTAAATATGTGAGTATGCCTAACATTTTAAGTACTGCGTTGGATTAATCAGAAACTATAAAACAATTCGCATATGCAACTTTTATAGACTTTTAGGTAACAAAAACAGCTTTAATAATTGTTCTTAGGTTTAGTGATAAGTTTTATGTATTCGTTTTATTATATTAACATTTGTGACATAAAAACATTTTAGTTTTTAAATATTGTATTAAGTCTCCTATAACTCTAATCTGAGTGGCAATGTACTCGTGGATATGTATATTATTAGTAATATGAACTGTATACTTGATGTACATTGATGAGACGTAAATAAACTATAAAATCATACATTCAAAATTACCCCAAATAAGAATATCCTAGTTACCATCAGACCAATGCGAACAGCTGCTTTTTCTGCTACGATGAACACTCGATATCTGTTAATTAGCAGACGCTTGCAGTCGGTCCAATCACGTGCAATGGTAGGTCGCAGAAGACGCAATTAAACAAATTATGTGTTAATTATGTGCTTGCAGCTATCCTGATTAGGTGTTAAATCGGTCCATATTTTCACATAGCAATCTGCTATAGCTCGTCGATCATTACATGACATACAGTTTTAAATTATGGGTGTGAAATTTGGGGGTTTGGAAAAAAACAAAGAGATTGAAAGGGTTCATCTTAAGTTTTGTAAATTATTATTACATGTAAAACAGTCAACATCAACAATGTTAGTATATGGAGAACTTGGTAGATTTCCATTGTATATAACAAGGTATACAAGAATTATAAAATTTTGGTGTAAAACACTCAATAACAATAATATCATAGTTCGCACAATGTATAATGATCTTGTATCAGACTCTATGAAAGGAAAGTCCAATTGGGCAAGTCATGTAAAAATATTGCTGGTTTTTCAAATGTTTGGATTAATCCCAGCTGTGTCGATATGAAATCTTTTTATTTAGTTTATAGGGAACGACTTATTGGTCAGTTTAAACAATCTTGGTACAATGCTATTAGTAACAGCCCCGTTTTGTGTACTTATAAACATTTTAAAATATCTTTCGAACGTGCTGAGTATCTCGATAGATTTGCTTCTAAATATCGAATTCCTTTTACTAGATTACGACTTTCGTCTCATCAGTTACGTATTGAAACTGGGCGTTATGGCAACAATAGAATTCCTCATAATCAACGCTATTGCACCATATGTAATAGTGGCGATATTGAAGATGAGTTTCACTTTGTTTGTGTTTGTAAGGTATTTACTGATTTACGTAGACTACATTTAAAACGAAAATACTTTGTTAGGCCTAGCATGATTAAATTCATTTAACTTTTGCAAAACAGGAACCATACCATTCAACTTAATTTGTGCAAATTTATTTCTAAAGGATTCGAACGACGTCATAACATTGTAAATATTGTTTCGTAACCACTATCACCTAGGTAAGGCTTACGTTCAGAATTTAACTCTACTTGATTTATATATATATACTTATAATATTTCTTCCTAAAATTTGATTGTTTACAAAGTACCTGATTGTTATATGATATGCCACTCTTCGTGACAAATAGAATTTAAATATTTTGCTTAACGCTTGTTTCTCCATTCTCTATGTCAATTTTAACACTATTTAGTAAATATCTTATGTGCAAAATACTGATTATTAATAGTGATCATATTATATCTGTCGTGTCTCACATTCAAACCTATTGTGTTGTCATTGTATATATATAATTGAATTATATTTTGATCATGTAATGAGGAATACGATTGTGTTCAAATTACTTAATAAATGTGATGAATCTTGAATCTTGAATCTCATATCCGTTTGTTGATTACCAAACTGTAAATTTAAATTGTATTAAAGTAGCATTGGTGGTTAAAAATGGTTTTAAAGATAAATAAAATTGTCATTGTTAATCTGAGAAAGCATTAAAATTCCGAATTAATTAACCTAGTCCTATAGGATACCAAAAGCGACACGCTTGATTAACTACATAGTCTGAAAGCTGAGTGCGCCGTTTACGTCATTTTAATACACTGTAATGAAAAATTCGTTGGCCACATTGCGAAAATATATTGACAGACTACACATCGCGAAAATGTGTGATATTTCTATATAATCAGACTTGTTGAACACGTCTTTTTGGGTAAGGGGGGCATTTTTTTTTGTTGGAGTCGGGGGATTGTCGCCGGTACCGGACCATTTTAGGTTCCAAACTTTTAGAAGCCCTGCTTGTTTTAATGACATTTTATAGTAGCAAGTTGCTATAACCCGGAATCCCGATCGGAATAACTACCCACCTTTGGTACAAAAAAAAATGTATGTTAAGGATATGCCATTTCAAAATTTGTAAAAAGATCAGTCGAGTTACTTTTATTTTGACTAGTGCTTTAAGTGTTTGATTTATTGTCTTTATAATGCATAATGCACCAGTCAATTGTAGAGCCAAGCTGGGAACTGCCTAAAAACAGTTACCCGGTTAGCTCAGTTTGATAGATTTCCATGCAGTGTTCACATGGATGTGAGTTCAAGCACCATACCAGAAGCACCTTTTCTCACATGTTTACTCTAGAACCCATCATCCAGGGGTTGACAATTATCATTTTTTTATTAGATATTACAGGCCATGTTCTTTTGTAAACTTTCAGATTGAGAAGTGCCTAGCTACAAGGCTAGTATTGTTAACATCATCTGATACAATCAACTGGAACAAAGCTTAAATGGCTGCCTGACCTGACTTAAAAATCGAAGATTATAAGTATTGAGGGATAAAATGAAACCTGAGCCTACCAAAGCTGACAGATTGCACAAGAAACACATAAATGCAGGTATTTGCTGATATATGGTCACAACTCCAATAATGGTCATTAAAACTATGTCATTTACTTATTCCCTTCTGCTAAGATGATACATGTTTATCAGCAAATATCAGCCATCATCTGAATATCATTGAAAACTGTACCAACTACCCTCATACTTTGAATGGTCATAATCTTAAAACTGCCTCAAAGGCATCTTTTGTCAATGAAAAACCAGCTGTCATTTCGGTCCATGCATATTTCTTCAACTGTCCAGATATTCTTAACAACATGGCGCTAATTGATGCTGCAGGTTTGAAGTTCAGGACATTAGTTTTGAAGGCATGTAATTGCTTACTGAAACTGTTATAAGCGACATCAAGTAGCATACATTGAAGCATTTCTAACATAATAAATATGCATTTAATTGATTTAAAGCGGTTCAAACTTAGGAAACTTGATTTAAGAACCTTGTAGGCCATTGGATACATGATTAAGTAGGGCCAATATATTTGTGCTTATTATAATCACATTTATCCTTCTTCATCTACTTCAAAGAGTGTTCATCAATTGTATGAAATCATTTCACGTTTCATTTGAAAGAACTTAGCGGTAACGTTTGCTTGCATCAGTTACATCACCGACAGTCTTGCAGCGCTTTGATTTAAAATACAGTGTATATATGCACTACAAATGACTTATGGCAAGTAAACGATATATAGTTCGCCAGATATTTTGTGCTGAAATCATACAAGTTCTATTTAAAGTAATGTCTGTCAACAAAATACACGGACTATCGTTAGCAGGGACAATTGTGATTAACAATCTTGTTTTTAATATTATCTTCGGATTGATATTGAAGCAAAAAGTCATTCACATATATAACTTGATTAGACATATCTACAGACATAATAAACTTGAAATGCAACCTTAGCTATTTTATCGGGTATATATATATATATATTATCGCACGAGTGTTACGATACATTTTAAACCGACAAACGAAGTAGTGGTTTCTCCTTCGGGAGTTTATCATGTTTGTCCAGGCCATTAATTTCAGCTGTGTAAAGTTAGCTAAACATACGATATTGGACTTTGGACATTCAAAAATGCCAGCACAACATTCGATTTTGAATGTCCAATGTCCAATGTCGTGCCAGCACAACATTCGATTTTGAATGTCCCATGTCCAATGTCGTGCTAGCACGACATTCATTTTTTGAAATCCCAATGTCCAATGTCGTGCTGGCACGACATTCATTTTTGAATGTCTAATGTCCAATGTCGTTCCAGCACAATATTCGATTTTGAATGTCCAATGTCCAATGTCGAATGTTTAGCTAACTTCACACAGCTATTAATTTAATAGTTGGCCGTAAAGCAATCAAGTACCTTCGTTAAAATGCATAACGCTCCTCTCATAAATATAGGAGATATAAAACGGACAAGTACATGTAATACTCAACTACACGACCTACCATATTGACATTGACCTCGAGTAAACGTAGTTTTAACACGGTTTCTGCATCTCGCCTTGATAGGTGGAACATATAACCTAAGATTCACAAGATCCTGTCAAAAATATAGACTTTGTGCAATGACCTTGACCTTGAACCAGCGCAGTTCAAAAATGGGTCATGAATATCCGCTTGATGGGTAGAATTACATGTCATATAAGTTTATAAAAAAGAACAATGAACAGCGGACAGATAATGCGCGCACGAAATACACAGCTGGCTCAAATATTTCGACCTTGACCTTGAACCGGCGGAGAAAAAGGTTCTGTACATTGCCTTAGAAGAACATGTGACCCAACTGTTTGTTAGGTCTGAAATATTCTGGGCAGTAACATTTACCAGACGGACATATGATGTCAAATATGGCTGCAGTGATGGTGTCTGTCAGGTCTGTGATATTCTTGGCAGAGAAAACTGATGTAACTATAGACTTACCAGACGGACATATGACGTCATGTATGGCTGCAGTGATGGTGTCTGTAAGATCTGATATATTCTGGGCAGTAAAAACTGATGTTACTATAGACTAATCAGACGGACATATGACGTCATATATGGCTGCAGTGATGGTGTCTGTAAGGTCTGATATATTCTGGGCAGTAAAAACTGATGTATTTATAGACTTACCAGACGGACATATGACGTCATATATGACTGCAGTGATGGTGTCTGTAAGGTCGGATATATTCTGGGCAGTAAAAACTGATGTATTTATAGACTTACCAGGCGGACATATGACGTCATATATGGCTACAGTGATGGTGTCTGTAAGGTCTGATATGTTCTGGGCAGTAAAAACTGATGTATTTATAGACCTACCAGGCGGACATATGACGTCATATATGGCTGCAGTGATGGTGTCTATAAGGTCTGATATATTCTGGGCAGTAAAAACTGATGTAACTATAGACTTACCAGACGGACATATGACGTCATATATGGCTGCAGTGATGGTGTCTGTAAGGTCTGATATATTCTGGGCAGTAAAAACTGATGTATTTATAGACTTACCAGACGGACATATGACGTTATGTATGGCTGCAGTGATGTTGTCTGTAAGGTCTGTTATGTTCTGGGCTGTGAAAACTGATGCAGCAGAACTGGCAATATTATTTAGCTCTTGTCTGAAAACCAAGGCCAAATAGGTATATATGTAGAGTTAATTTTGTTTTACTTTCATGTAAAAGATACATCAACGCCAATTAGCAGCGTTTATTTGAACCACGTGTCATGCGATGTATTTTTATATGGAGACGCGCACTTGTTTTGTGCAAAACAGATAACCTATGGGAAATTATATTTATCACAGCGTTGTCAAAGGCAAATCGGACCAAGGAATGAAATTTGGGGGACATATCGCTCGACTATAAGACTTACTGGAAGTACTGGCTGCCTACTCCTATGGCAAGCACGTGGACACCCTCCTGTCGCGCCATTCTCGCTTCGTTTGCCGTCCTTGACACATTACTAGATTTCCCATCAGTGATGACGACACCCACTTTTGTGACGTCACGACCTGTGTAATAATACTCGCACACCATTGTTTGCGATGCAATATTTCGTGATGCAGGGACATCTGTATGTGAAACTTGTGAAATGAAGCAGCATCATGTTCAAGATAAATTAGGATTTATTTGTAAGCCATATATCCAAGCTTCCCATGTTCTCAAACATTGCGTGTTCATTTGGTATCATTTGAAAACAAGTATTTGAAGCGACGGGCTCAAAATAACTGTACGAAATTTTTATCTGGCTTTACATTATTGCAAAATTGGCTCTTTTCGGTATGAAAAGAACTCTACAGAATAAAATAGACCTCATCGTCAAATATTTAATTGTTTTGATTGTAAATTCGGACATACTTCATCAGGTACCGAACTCCTATCAAGTAACACCAATAAGCACATGGCCGACATGTTAATCGTTTAAAACGGTGAAGGGATGTTACTCCAGCCATACTGTATACTGCGTCTTCTTATTAACATTTTTCATTTTTTCACACAATACCCTCATTTTTAGCGAAAACAAACTCGGATGTATTTGGACGGTTTGCATACTCAAAAAGCGGTGCGTTTAAGTCCGCTGCAAGTAGATCGCGTAGAAAATTTACTTAGCAGTTAAAATTATTGACTTAACTCTTGGAAACTTCATTATATTTGCAATAATACACTTCGCTGTCAATCAATTTAAACTTAGATCAATAAATATAACTCTAAAACACTACATTTAATTAATGATATAATAAAAAAAAATACGAACTACTTCAACTGATGTATCGGCATACATCCGAGGTTGTTTTCGATTAAATGACCGAGAAGCTCAGAATGACAAAACCCTTTCGAATGGTACTATACTGATATTGGGTCACCAGGCATCCTAATTTCACATTTGTGTGCTTCGGACTCTCTCACATTCGTGTGGGCCGGGCTCGCTATGCACGTAGTCCATATAAACTAGGCCATAATTAAACAGACGGTTCAGAGTCTTTGGCGATTTTTGATTTGGCTACTCTACGCGTCCACATTCCCCTTGTTGTTTTCCTAGCGAAGAATGACAGATCCCAGCGCTAAGTATATTGAGCGGAAAGATAACGGGTACCTGCTAGATGGTTTCAAAATGGCGTTGCTTTAAACTAATTATTTGTGTTTCATTAAACACTTAAGTGTAATAAGTAAAAAGGTATTGGCTAAACTAATTAAAGTATAACTTTTGTGGTTTTATTTAACAGTGAAGTGTTTAGTATTGTGGAGTTACCGTTGAAGAATATATTTTACATCTGTATGAATCATTCGACTTGTGGCGTTTAGGGAACAAAATGAATATCCAAATGTTAAATAAGTTCTCTAAACGCGCATTATTGTGGCTACCTATGCACGATACGAGCTTTGCTCTCCGGGAAATGTTTCATATGAGATTCAATGCGTAAACAAAAACAACAACAACACTGTCCAAAAGTGTACGAGTTCTACGGACTATAAATCTACAGCATCACAGGTGATGGACGCAATGACTTGAAGTCAGTAACAGTATACCTTCAGTGGTAAAGTCCCTCCTCATCTCGTCGAGGGCCAGGTATGTGGCTGTCTTGGGGAGACATTGCTCACTTTGGAAAAATCCGCTGAAGCGAAAGTGCCTATAGAGTTATATAGGGAAAATATGGTAAAACAGTTCTCACGACTTAGTCTTTCAACACATCAATTTTCTTCCTACATATACGTTAGGATAATTCTTGCCCTTGAAGATGATGGTTTTGTATTGATTGTATGATTTTTACATTTTGGTCCTTTTTAAGGGTTTTGTTGGTCATTAAAAGTTACATTGAAATAAGAAGGAGCTAAAATTGTTTTGCTATTTAAAGTTATTATAGACGTCCGATCGCTTAAGCTTCCATCGGATTACGATGCAGATTTTTTTTTCTCTTTCAAATGCACTTTTCGAAATGATGACTTTTTAAATATCTTTTGGTCCTAAATTTTGAACATTTATGTAAAATTTGTAGGAAATCCAAGCCTATTAATTGTGTATTCAACTGTACGATAATTGTTTTATGGCCCACCCGCGGCGTATTCACAGCAGGATAGAAATAATCCATCGGCAAGGTTATGACACTGGGAATGACATGTGCAACGAAGTTTGTCATTTTTAGCAATAAAATTATTCCATAACTATTTCGGATTTTTCCTTTTATCATTAGTAAATATTTGAAATTATATATGATACTCGATTATTCATTTACATTAGAAGTTAAGAAATGTCATATATTGTTTTTGTGTAAAAAAAGAAAGTCATATATTAAGCAAACATCATTTTCATTTTTAATCGCAATCACTATTACAGACAGTTGAAACGTAACTCTTTTCTTATAAAATATTAATGTTTCAAGTTTCATTGGCAATTTTGTAATACATATGGGCTATGAAACATAATAAATAAGGATATTCAAAAATAATAATTTATATATCTACATCGTCAACATGTTCATTAGTAATGCTTAAGTTCTTATTCTTCATGGTAAACATTTTAGTCTACCATTTTGCATTCAAGCAAACATGCTCATAAATTCAGCGTAAATATAATTATTTTGATTAGGCAAGAAATGTGTTACATGGAATTTTGTCGACATATTTTTAGTAACGAGTGCATTAGGTTTTCATAACGTGTCAAAATGCCATTAAATCAACGTGTTGTTATGGAATAAAAGGATATCGTGACCTGTCTTATTGTCAGTACAACATTAATGTCATTTTAATTTGAATCGTTAAAGACCGGTACTAAATGATAGCAACTGCAGTTAATATTTCATTTTAGCTGTTCCTTTCCGAAATTTCACACCCAATTTTGTGTTACACTGATATTAGAAAAAAAACTGTTAAAATAAAGGTGTGTAAATGGCCTCAATTAAATGTGTTGATAAAAGATCAATTATAGACTTCAACAAAAAGACACGGAATATAATATGTAAAAGAGGTAAGTTTATCAGGGATGATTTGATATTTCAGTACTTTATCAACTAACGTTTCCCCTTAAGGACAGCTCTACCCAATTATGGTTAAATCTAAAATCGTCCGATACTGAAGTTTTCTATCGCAACTTATAATAAAAGGACGGGTCAACTTTATGACCCTCATAAATTCTGTATTTCTTATCTGCCTTAATCTTACACTGCGTCCAGTAGTTAAATAAGTGCTAAACCAGCGTACCGGCAAAGAGTGTCGTTAGTCCGGCGCAACGACTTCAGTCGGATTTCAAAGAAGAATCTCATGGCTTCCGATGGTCCAGCCAGCTTCATTCGGTCATATACAGTCGTTCCGAACGTATTGGCACCGACGTGCACACTTCCGGTTTTCACGTCGAAATTCTTCAATACCTATTGTCGTAGAACGTAGAATTAGGCGATGATTTTATCACACGGACTTGTTAATTCCCTATAGGTTTTGGCTGAACGTTTTCATTTTAGTAGTCAAATGAATAAAGAGCCGTATTCACAAGTGAAATAGGAACTGTAAGTGTATCTTAAGTTTTAAGTATCATAGTGTTGACGTGAATCAGATCCAGCGTTGCTACTGGCGGAGACATGCGCGTTAACACTATTGCCAAAATAAATTGATATAGAAAACCACTCACATCGACGACAAACACTTTCATGTTGCTGAAGTCCTGGTCGGACACACTGTCTGAGCCGTCTAAGATGAAAAACAGGTCGGCCGGTTTGCTGCATTCTGACAACATACATTGCTTTTTTTTTAGTTTTGACCGGGGACGAATATTTTATTTAGATTTTCAGCCATACCGTCCCAAATGAACCCCCTGTTTATATTAAAAGCACAGTGTTATAAAAGTTCGGCTTTTGTGAAAAGTGGTCGAAAATCTTGATTTATCTTGACAACTAGTAAAATCTTCCCATTTGCCTGTATTTCGTGTTTTGAAAAAGATCACTTGTACGGGTTTTGGTGATAAATTCCACACATCATAATAGGTCTAGAAACTCCAAATAAAATTAGTTTTATCCACACACAAAAAATCACGCGTAAGGAAACAATTCTGCATGGCTACAAATAAATAAGGAATTTGATTAAAACGAACATTCGCTCCAGATTTAATTAATTAACGAATAAATAATCGTAAAATATAGGAGGGTAGCAACGATTACGTCCCTAAATAATAATAATGATAATTAAATTTTCCCCAAAATTGTTAAATGGAAAAAGCGAACTGTTTTAGCTGTGAAATTTTACAACACTGGCTACTTCAATGTCAATAAAAAGGTAAAAAAGCAGAGGAATTGTACCAGTCAATGGTAACCACGGTACCCCAGTCCGGGGGTTTGCCGGGGATAGCCGGGGAAATGGGCCGTGTTTTTACCTTCAGGGTGACCCCGCAGTGCCGGGTGAATGCGTAGGTTTTGCCTTCCCGCCAAAATAGCGGGGAATGGACCTTACCTAAAGACCGTAGGGTGCGGGACCATTTGGCGGGGATTTTACCAGCAGTTCGCCACCGTAGGGCCGGGAATTTACCTGGGCTTGGCTTGACCGAAAGTCAAAGTCCCCGCTATTCCCCGGACCTGGGGAGGGTGGGGGGCGTGGTAACAATTGACTGGTCATTAGCCTGCAAACAAACCCCTTTAAACGATGCAAAAAATATCGAGTTACCATTACGATCATGGTATATGGAAGTAAGGAAACGGAGGAGAAACACATTACAGATAAACTTACCGGAATTACAATGTACCGGGATCGGGATTACCATCAAAACTGCGAGGAGAAAAACTGAAATGTAGAAAAGCGCTAACTTGATGATAAGGGGTACCATGATATAAGCACATTAACGATGGACAGAAGGATGGATGGATGGATGATAATGGATGGACTGAATTAGATGGATGCATAAATTGATGAACGGACGGACGGACCGACCGATAGACGGACGGACGGAAGGACGGACGGAACAAACAAACGAACGAACGAACCATGAATGATTGCACGAATGAATAATTTAATAGCTTTTATTTAATCAATTATATTGTTTAAATACGCCTGTTTTGTTTTTTTTGTTTTTAATAAATGGAGTAGATAGATTTTTATTTATAATATCCAAAATGTTTCAAACTTAGAGAAATATTTTAAAGTAACTTACACGACAAGCTGTGCCGACAATCCATCCCTGTGCACCACATAGTAGTTAAGTGCTGTCTTCGGAATTTTCAATTGAAGCAAAATAATGCCCACGTAACACGATGTAAATGATATTTTGACTATAATTGAACTTATCTAGTTCCAAATTTGTCTTCAGTTTTAACAAACACACCTTGTCCTGTCGCTCTGATTCATTTGCACGTTGACTCTAATCGAACGTATTTGGTTCCAGGGCGAAATTTCCGCATGGATTCCTTTAGAATTTGGATAAACTGATGACCCCTGATAGAGGCCTGGTTTATCAGGGGTAAGATCTGCTATCGTTTCGGACGTTGACCATGTATGTTTGTGCGTATTTGCATATGTATGCATGGTTAAAGAACTTTACCTTCGTTAATTGTGGCATCAATATTTCAAATTTTGACATAATGTGTTAACTTGTGAGAACACGCAATGAATTCTTGGATAAGAAATTTCCTGTGATGGACCGAACATCACACATTTGCAACAAGGCGGTGAACTCCCGCTTCGTTAAGTGACGCATGACCTGTAAGATCTTATAAAAATTATAACCTTTCTACGCCCTTCGATATTTCTGACATTCTTAAAATGGTATATTTCATGCTTATTTCATGATAGATAGTTGTTGTCTAATGAAAAGTTAGATCACATGCCAGTAGATATTACAGGTCATACGACACTAAATGTAATAGCAGGAATTCATTCCATTCTTGCGGCTGCTGACTGGCTCATAGAGGTGCTCTGTGAATTGCTATAATGCATGGAGAAAGCTAAATTGAACGTCATAGAATATTGTTCTCTTGAATGATGAATTAAATACAAATTCCCTACCTACCGAACAATTAGGAAACTATTCGGTCAAGTAATCATTGAAAATAAGCAATTAACAAATTGAATGACTGGTGCTGTGTTGGACCCCAGCATTAAAAATCACATTTAGAGATTGTTGTAAACATAGATGATTGCCAATCACGCATATCTGTATTGACTAGTGAAATATTGTCCCCTTGTTCATTACGCATGTCTGTATTGACTAGTGAAATATTGTCCCCTTGTTCATTACGCATATCTGTATTGACTAGTGAAATATTGTCCCCTTGTTCATTACGCCTGTCTGTATTGACTAGTGAAATATTGTCCCCTTGTTCATTACGCCTGTCTGTATTGACTAGTGAAATATTGTCCCCTTGTTCATTACGCCTGTCTGTATTGACTAGTGAAATATTGTCCCCTTGTTCATTACGCCTGTCTGTATTGACTAGTGAAATATTGTCCCCTTGTTCATTACGCCTGTCTGTATTGACTAGTGAAATATTGTCCCCTTGTTCATTACGCATGTCTGTATTGACAAGTGAAATATTGTCCCCTTGATCATTACGCATGTCTGTATTGACTAGTGAAATATTGTCCCCTTGTTCATTACGCCTGTCTGTATTGACTAGTGAAATATTGTCCCCTTGTTCAATACGCCTGTCTGTATTGACTAGTGAAATATTGTCCCCTTGTTCAATACGCATGTCTGTATTGACTAGTGAAATATTGTCCCCTTGTTCATTACGCCTATCTGTATTGACTAGTGAAATATTGTCCCCTTGTTCATTACGCCTATCTGTATTGACTAGTGAAATATTGTCCCCTTGTTCATTACACATGTCTGTATTGACTAGTGACAATTACGCATATCTGTATTGACTAGTGAAATATTGTCCCCTTGTTCATTACGCCTATCTGTATTGACTAGTGAAATATTGTCCCCTTGTTCATTACGCCTGTCTGTATTGACTAGTGAAATATTGTCCCCTTGTTCATTACGCATATCTGTATTGACTAGTGAAATATTGTCCCCTTGTTCATTACGCATATCTGTTTTGACTAGTGAAATATTGTCCCCTTGTTCATTACGCCTATCTGTATTGACTAGTGAAATATTGTCCCCTTGATTATTACGCATATCTGTATTGACTAGTGAAATATTGTCCCCTTGTTCAGTACGCCTGTCTGTATTGACTAGTGAAATATTGTCCCCTTGTTCAGTACGCCTGTCTGTATTGACTAGTGAAATATTGTCCCCTTGTTCAGTACGCCTGTCTGTATTGACTAGTGAAATATTGTCCCCTTGTTCATTACGCATATCTGTATTGACTAGTGAAATATTGTCCCCTTGTTCATTTGCCTGTAAATCATGTTTAATCGCACACCACTGACAGAACGTTCACACCTTATCTAAATGGTTTGGGTAAACATACAACAAAACAGAATAATAAATTTAGTTTTACTATCGATTTGCATAAAAAGAGTAGCGCCTATTTTGAATATCAATCAAATTTATGGTACACGTAGTAGGACTGATCGCCTCTTCCGTTGGCCGACGGCGCCTAGGAGCGTTCACAGATAAACTCGAGGGGCCTGGCACACATATCGTCGTGCCATTCATAGTCGTCCTGACCCCACATGTTGACACAGTCCTGGGCGTGACCTGGAAATGAACATTAAATACATTCAGTTCAATAGCATCGTAGAAGTAGCACATGTTGACACAGTCCTGGACGTGACCTGGAAATGAGCAATAAATACATTTACGTGGCATGAAAAAATATCAAGCTCAATGATCAAGAAAATAATACGAGGATAAAACTAATGTATAATTGAGTTACCAACCTTCAAACTTTCATCAGGAATAGAAAACTTAAACACGTAAACCTAACCGAAGTCAGAATCAACTTGAGGACAAATATCGCAGAAATATTCATAATGTAGTCGACAAAAAGCCTAGCGTATTTGTGGGTAAGAAACCTTCATAAATAAGTGTCGTTTGGTGATGTATACCTCCATCGAAATTGTTCGGCTGCCCGTTTGCCCAATCTCCAATGTCCAGGGCGATGTCCTGGTTATTGACCCATTGAAATGTGTCCTGGCCGAGAAGATCTTTCCCGCCGATCCAATACCCGGCTTAAAAAATCAAAATGGAAATACATAAGTGGCGTGAATGCCAGATTAGCTCTTAAGACCTCTGCAAGTATGTCTTTGTTCGCTGTCATTGTGAGCCGAGAGAACGTTGAGAAACAAAACAACAACATAGTAAGACTAAAAGTAGAACGCCGCGACAGACAATTGACTTTGTCGTGATAAAATACGCTACGACGCGATATGACAGTGACACACTTTGCCGCGATAGGACATTGACACGGTTCGCAGCGATAGGGAACTGAACATGTGATTAGATACCCACTGTGTCGATGCTGGTACACTTGGTGTTTCATCAACAGCGACTTGGCCGCCGAGTCAAGAACAACAAGGTCCCCGCCTGAAACAAACATTTCACATAGGTGTCAATATGTCGCTTAAAAATAATTGTGTTATGGTTAAAAAAGTGGCAACTACACGCATATTTCTGTTGAAACATGTGATTACTGAGCTATGGAAAGAACGTTGTTTAAAGAACTCCTCGTTCGGGTGTTCCTAACTAAGTCCTACGTAGGGTTCATAATGTAGAAGATAACTCGGTTTTAAAACTGTTTGTAACAGGAGAAAAAAATAGTATACTCAGTTACGCCTCGAGTGATTTATGTTGACGTTTGCCTGATCTGCTTTTATGCGCTCAGCTGATATCGGTCTAGTATAACGAATACATCGCTGTACATGGCTCCATTTGCCATTAAATTAACATAAAGTACGGGCCAAATCACAGGATTTGATTCCATTTACCTTCAGCCTGATTCCAGGACTCGACTCCATTGACCTTCAGCCAGATCACAGGACTCGACTCCATTTACCTTCAGCCTAATCACAGGACTCGACTCCATTTACCTTCAGCCTGATCCCAGGACTCGACTCCATTTACCTTCAGCCTAATCACAGGACTCGACTCCATTTACCTTCAGCCTGATCCCAGGACTCGACTCCATTTACCTTCAGCCTGATCCCAGGACTCGACTCCATTTACCTTCAGCCTGATTCCAGGACTCGGCTCCATTTACCTTCAGCCTGATCCCAGGACTCGACTCCATTTACCTTCAGCCTAATCACAGGACTCGACTCCATTTACCTTCAGCCTGATCCCAGGACTCGACTCCATTTACCTTCAGCCTGATTCCAGGACTCGGCTCCATTTACCTTCAGCCTGATCCCAGGACTCGACTCCATTTACCTTCAGCCTAATCACAGGACTCGACTCCATTTACCTTCAGACTGATCCCAGGACTCGACTCCATTTACTTTCAGCCTGATTCCAGGACTCGACTCCATTTACCTTCAACCTGATCCCAGGACTCGACTCCATTTACCTTCAGCCTGATTCCAGGACTCGACTCCAATTACCTTCAGCTAGATCACAGGACTCGACTCCATTTACCTTCAACCTGATCCCAGGACTCGACTCCATTTACCTTCAGCCTGATTCCAGGACTCGACTCCAATTACTTTCAGCCTGATCACAGGACTCGACTCAATTTACCTTCAGCCTGATCCCAGGACTCGACTCAATTTACCTTCAGCCTGATCCCAGGACTCGACTCCATTTACCTTCAGCCTGATTTCAGGACTCGACTCCATTTACTTTCAGCCTGATCCCAGGACTTGACTCCATTTACCATCAGCTTGTTCGCAGGACTCGACTCCATTTACCTACAGCCTGATCCCAGGACTCGACTCCATTTACCTTCAGCCTGATCCCAGGACTCGACTCCATTTACCTTCAGCCTGATCCCAGGACTCGACTCCATTTACTTTCAGCCTGATCCCAGGACTCGACTCCATTTACCTTCAGCCTGATCACAGAACTCGACTACATTTACCTTCAGCCTAATCACAGGACTCTACTCCATTTACCTTCAGCCTGATTCCAGGACTCGGCTCCATTTACCTTCAGCCTGATCCCAGGACTCGACTCCATTTACCTTCAGCCTAATCACAGGACTCGACTCCATTTACCTTCAGCCTGATCCCAGGACTCGACTCCATTTACCTTCAGCCTGATCCCAGGACTCGACTCCATTTACCTTCAGCCTAATCACAGGACTCGACTCCATTTACCTTCAACTTGATCCCAGGACTCGACTCCATTTACCTTCAGCCTAATCACAGGACTCGACTCCATTTACCTTCAGACTGATCCCAGGACTCGACTCCATTTACTTTCAGCCTGATTCCAGGACTCGACTCCATTTACCTTCAACCTGATCCCAGGACTCGACTCCATTTACCTTCAGCCTGATTCCAGGACTCGACTCCAATTACCTTCAGCCTGATCACAGGACTCGACTCCATTTACCTTCAGCCTGATCCCAGGACTCGACTCAATTTACCTTCAGCCTGATCCCAGGACTCGACTCCATTTACCTTCAGCCTGATTTCAGGACTCGACTCCATTTACTTTCAGCCTGATCCCAGGACTTGACTCCATTTACCATCAGCTTGTTCGCAGGACTCGACTCCATTTACCTTCAGCCTGATCCCAGGACTCGACTCCATTTACCTTCAGCCTGATCCCAGGACTCGACTCCATTTACCTTCAGCCTGATTCCAGGACTCGACTCCATTTACTTTCAGCCTGATCCCAGGACTCGACTCCATTTACCTTCAGCCTGATCACAGGACTCGACTACATTTACCTTCAGCCTAATCACAGGACTCTACTCCATTTACCTTCAGCCTGATTCCAGGACTCGGCTCCATTTACCTTCAGCCTGATCCCAGGACTCGACTCCATTTACCTTCAGCCTAATTACAGGACTCGACTCCATTTACCTTCAGCCTGATCCCAGGACTCGACTCCATTTACCTTCAGCCTGATCCCAGGACTCGACTCCATTTACCTTCAGCCTAATCACAGGACTCGACTCCATTTACCTTCAGCCTGATCCCAGGACTCGATTCCATTTACCGTCAGCCTGATCACAGGACTCGACTCCATTTACCGTCAGCCTGATCACAGGACTCGACTCTATTTACCTTCAGCCTGATTTCAGGACTTGACTTCATTTCGGAAAATAGCTCATTGAGCTAATGTTTCTTTTAACACATACCCGACTTTAAATAAAGATTTCTCTTTACCTTCAGTCTGATTCCAGGACTTGACTTCATTTCGGAAAATAGCTCATTGAGCTAATGTTTCTTGTTAACACATACCCGACTTTAAATAAAAATTTCTCTTTACCTTCAGTCTGATTCCAGGACTTGACTTCATTTCGGAAAATAGCTCATTGAGCTAATGTTTCTTGTTAACACATACCCGACTTTAAATAAAGATTTCTCTTTACCTTCAGTCTGATTCCAGGACTTGACTTCATTTACCTTCAGTCTAATCCCATGACTTGACTCCATATACCTTTAGTCTGATCCCAGGACTTGACTCCATTTACCATCAGCTTGTTCGCAGGACTCGACTCCATTGACCTTCAGCCAGATCACAGGACTCGACTTCATTTACCTTCAGCCTGATTCCAGGACTCGACTCCATTTACCTTCAGCCTGATCCAGGACTTGACTCCATTTACCATCAGCCTGATCAAGGACTTAACTTCATTTACCTTCAGCCTGATCCCAGGACTTAGCTCCATTTAGCTTCAGCTTGATCCCAGGACTTGGCTCCATTTGCCTTCAGCTTGATCAAGGACTTAGCTTCATTTACCTTCAGCCTGATCAAGGACTTAGCTTCCTTTACCATCAGCCTGATCAAGGACTTGGCTCCATTTACCATCAGCCTGATCAATGACTTAGCTTCATTTACCTTCAGCCTGATCCAGGACTCGACTCCATTTACCTTCAGCCTGATCCCAGGACTTGACTCCATTTACCATCAGCCTGATCAAGGACTAAGCTTCATTTACATTCAGCCTGATCCAGGACTCGACTCCTTTTACCTTCAGCCTGATCCAAGGACTTGGCTCCATTTACCTTCAGCTTGATCCCAGGACTTGGCTCCATTTACCTTCACCCTGATCCCATGACTTGCCTCCATTTACATTCAGCCTGATCCCAGGACTTGACTCCATTTACCTTCAGCCTGATCCCAGGACTTGACTCCATTTACCTTCAGCCTGATCCCAGGACTTGACTCCATTTACCTTTAGTCTGATCCCAGGACTCGACTCCATTTACATTCAGCCTGATCCCAGGACTTGGCTTCATTTATCTTTAGCCTGATCCCAGGACTTGACTCCATTTACCATCAGACTGATCACATGACTTGGCTTCATTTATCTTCAGCCTGATCCCAGGACTTGGCACCATTTACCTTCAGCCTGATCCCAGGACTTGACTCCATTTACCTTCAGCCTGATCCAGGACTCGACTCCATTTATAATTATATTATCATTTGGTACGGGGCCGATTTCAGAACTTGACTCCATTTACCTTCAGCCTGATTCAGGACTCGACTCCACATACCTCCAGCCTGATCACAGGGCTCGACTCTATTTACCTTCAGCCTGATCACAGAACTCGACTCCATTTACCTTCAACTTGATCCCAGGACTCGATTCCATTTACCTTCAGCCTGATCACAGGACTTGACTCCATTTACCTTTAGTCTGATCCCAGGACTTGACTCTATTTATTTTCAGCCTGATCCCAGGACTTGACTTCATTTACCTTCAGTCTGATCCAGGACTTGGCTCCATTTACCTTCAGCTTGATCCCAAGACTTGACTCCATTTACCTTCAGCTTGATCCCAGGACTTGACTCCATTTGCCTTCTGCCCGATCCCAGGACTCGACTCCTTTTACTTTCAGCCTGATCCCAGGACTTGGCTCCATTTACCTTCAGCTTGATCCCAGGACTTGGCTCCATTTACCTTCAGCTTGATCCCAGGACTCAACTCCATTTACCTTCACCCTGATCCCATGACTTGACTCCATTTACCTTCAGCTTGATCCCATGACTTGACTCCATTTACCTTCACCCTGATCCCATGACTTGACTCCATTAACCTTCACCCTGATCCCATGACTTGACTCCATTTACCTTCAGCCTGATCCCAGGACTTAACTCCATTTATTTTCAGCCTGATCCCAGGACTTGGCTTCATTTACCTTCAGCTTGATCCCAGGACTCGACTCCATTTACCTTCAGCTTGATCCCATGACTCGACTTCATTTACCTTCAGCCTGATACCAGGACTCGACTCCATTTACCTCCAGCCTAATCACAGGACTCGACTCCATTACCTTCAACCTGATCCCAGGACTTGACTCCATTTACCTTCAGCTTGATCCCAGGACTCGACTCCATTTACCTTCAACCAGATCACAGGAATCGACTCCATTTACCTTCAGCCTAATTCCTGGACTTGACTCCATTTACCTTTAGCCTGATCACAGGACTCGACTACATTTACCTTCAGCCTGATCCCAGGACTCGACTTCATTTGCCTTCAGTCTGATCCCATGACTCGACTTCATTTACCTTCAGTTTGATCCCATGACTCGACTTCATTTACCTTCAGCCTGATTCAGGACTAGACTCCATATACCTTCAGCCTGATTCAGGACTCGATTCCATTACCTTCAGATTGGCACATGGTCGAGGCCCGATCCCAGGACTTGACACCATTTACCTTCAGATTGACACATGGTCCGGGTCTCATTTCAGGACTTGACACCATTTACCTTTAAATTTACACATGGTCCGGGCCTCACTTCAGGACTCGACACCATTTACCTTCAGATTGACACATGGTCCTGGTCTCACTTCAGGACTTGACACCATTTACCTTTAAATTTACACATGGTCCGGGCCTCACTTCAGGACTTGACACCATTTACCTTCAGATTGACACATGGTCCGGGTCTCACTTCAGGACTTGACACCATTTACCTTCAGATTGACACATGGTCCGGGTCTCACTTCAGGATTTGACACCATTTACCTCAGATTGACACATGGTCCGGGTCTCACTTCAGGACTTGACACCATTTACCTTCAGATTGACACATGGTCCGGGCCTCACTTCAGGACTTGACACCATTTACCTTCAGATTGACACATGGTCCGGGTCTCACTTCAGGACTTGACACCATTTACCTTCAGATTGACACATGGTCCGGGTCTCACTTCAGGACTTGACACCATTTAACTTCAGATTGACACATGGTCCGGGTCTCATTTCAGGATTTGACATTTTAGGACATGACTCCATTTATCTTCAGATTGACACGTTGTACGGGCCTCATCCCAGGACATGACTCCATTTACCTTCAGATTGACACATGGTCCGGGCCTCATCCCAGGACTTGCGCTCGCTATGGATCTTTGCGCATAACTGAGCGGATCCTGCTGTGTTGGTAAACAACTGGTACCCGGCACTCGTGTCGCATGTTATCTGTCCCGCTACTGGAAAAGCGAACTATCAATCGTATCATGCTCGGCTACTTAAAGAGCTGATAGGATTATGCCGAGTTGATACGATTTGGGAAATATGGTAGACCGGACAAGGGGAAACGTCTATATAATGTGATGGTTGCGTTACTATTCTTGTATATAAGAAAATACGGATTTCAAATTCACGGTAATGAATAATGTATATCTAACATATATTTATATTTATATTTTATATTCATATCTCTCTCTCTCTCTCTCTCTCTCTCTCTCTCTCATTTAATTAAGATCAAATAAAACTGAAGTAAATCGGAGTATGGAGAATTTCAGAAAGACATTTTTTTCAGAACGATGCCAAATATTGTTACAATTTATAAGTTCATCTAATATAAAAAAAAACGATTGAGTGCCGAATGTTGTAGGGATAATTATTTCATTTACCTATGGTTGAAAAATGGCAACATTCAAGTGAAAATCATCACCAATTATATCCTTAGTACATAACTGACATATTCTTTTGTTTTTCTCAATGTTCAAATGTCTGCCCTTTTCAACAAGTAAAGAATGGTTGGTGGTCCTAAATTTACAACTTATTATACCAAGATTTCTTCAACATTTTATATACAAGTCATTTGGAAGAACTTTCAACAGGACTAGTCCAGTTTTGCATAAAGTGGTCATACAGTGTACTTTAAACAATTGACTTAAAATGACCGGGACTATTGACTGACTGACTTCTAAGAAATCAGACATACCGAGTTCGTTTAACGTATAGCTTACCACGGATGGCCATGGAGAAACATTAACATTTCTGTTTTGCAGTTCTAGAAACTTATCATGTAACAACTTAGATATTTTGCCCTCTTTTTCGTTCACAATCTTGCTCCGGGAACATAAAACTTTTGATTTTTTTTAACATATGTTTGTTACACCAAGTTAACTGTGCAACAGGCAGTAATGAGTGGAGGCTTTGAAATTGAGTATTAAATTGGAGTATCTCTGTTGAAACTGTTGAATTATTTTCAGAATGCTTTATATTTGACAACGCTGCAGGAAGTTCGCGAATTAAGGTAAAGGGCAAATTACACCACTCCGGAAGTGCCGGCTCATTGTTAAATGCATGATCTCTTTAATTACCACATGGCGGTGAATGAAAGCATGGTTAAACCATAATAGACCCTTGGCTGTTTTCCATATTTATAGGTTTTGAAGCTGAATGGTTTGTGATTTTAAAAAGCAAGCGTCCAAACAACACAATTTATCAATATTATAAGCATTAATCCAACAATCTACTTCTGCTTATGCACCAGCAACTTGTATAGTTACCAGTAAAACATGTTATGCGTCGTCTTGACAACCGTGAATGTGTTAAATGAATGATACAGAGTTAATAGTTTGGGAAGTGCAAGTTATACAGATAGCTGCTGATAGCTAGTGGTCAGTAGTAGTACGTACCAATATATCTATAAAAACAACAACGAAAAAACTTTTAAACAAACAATTTCAGACAGTTATCATTGATATTTTAAGTATTGTACCTGTTTTGAAAAATGACCATGACTGTGGTCAGTCTGGTGACCTTGATCTTTTATATGTTGATCTAAAATCAATAGGAATCTACAATATAGATTTACAGGTCATGACCAACCTCCCCACCAAGTTTGAGGACCGTAGACTCTTGATGATGATCGGACGAGGGTTTTGTGGTCAAGGTCACTGTAACCTGTACCGTTGACCTGCTGAACAGAAAACAAATCAGGATCATAATATACAGGTCATGACCAACCTCCCCACCAAGTTTGAGAACCGTAGACTCTTTATAAGTTTATACTGATCGGACGAGGATTTTTGTGGTCATGGTCACGTTAACCTGGACCGTTTACCTGCTGACCAGAAAACTAATCAGGATCATATACAGGTCATGAACAACCACCCTTGCAAGTTTGATGACCGTAGACCCAAGCATACTCATGTTACCGATCGTGCAAGCTTTTGTATTCAAGGTCATCCTTGATCTTTGACTTTCTGTCAGACTAGGGGTAATATTCTGTTCATGACAAACCTTCCTTCCATATTCGAGGACCGTACACCCTAATTAAGCGTTTTCAAGTTAAGAATTAGGGCTGGTATACCGACCGACCAACATGTGGAAACCAATATACCCCATCTTCTTCAAGGAGGTGGGGGTATTATAAGTTTGATACGTGTATACCTGTCGTCTGAACAGTGGTAGAGACTGGTGCGCATGCGTACTGGTTACATCCGTCAGAGTCACAACAAGAACTGCATACGTCACGTGATGAGAGGTCACGTCCCACTACTGGGTTACAGAGCTACAATGGCAATCAGGCAAAATAATTATTAGATATTTAATAGAAAATGCATCAACGAGATGTTGCAAATAAACACATATACACAAGGGCATCGAAACTATAACTAACCAATCAAAAGTTGACCTGCAACCAGCAGAACTTGGTCTTATAAAATGAACTGCATCAAGCAGAAATGAATCTTATGGCATGAACTGCGCCAAGCAGATATGGTTTTTTTAGAATGAACTGCGTCAAGCAGAAATAGGTCTTATAGAATAAACTGCGTCAAGCAGAAATGTGTCTTTTAGAATGAACCGCGCCAAGCAGATATGGGTCGTTTAGAATGAACTGCGTCAAGCATAAATGGGTATTAAAGAATAAACTTCGTCAAGCAGAAATGGGTCTTATATAATAAACTGCGTCAAGCAGAAGTGGGTCTTATAGAATGAACAGCATCAAGCAGAAATGGGTGCTATAGAATGAAGTGGGTCAAGCAGAAATGGGTCTTACAGAATAAACTGCGTCGAGCAGAAATGGGTGCTAAAGAATGAACTGCGGGGGTCTTATAGCATGTACAACGTCAAGCAGAAATGGGTCTTATAGAATGAACTGCGTCAAGCAGAAATAAATGGGTCCTATAAAATGAACATTGTCAAGCAGAAATGGGTCTGATAGAATAAACTGCGTGGGTCTCATAGAATGTACAGCGTCTAGCAGAAATGGGTTATATTGAATGAACTACGTCAAGCAGAAATGGGTCTTATAGAATGAACTGCGTGGGTCTCATAGAATGTACAGCGTCTAGCAGAAATGGGTTATATTGAATGAACTGCGTCAAGCAGAAATGGGTCTTATGGAATGAACTGCGTGGGTCTCATAGAATGTACAGCGTCTAGCAGAAATGGGTACTTTAGAATGAACTGCGTCGAGCAAAAATGGGTCTTATAGAATTAACTGCGTCAAGCAGGAATGGGTCTTTTAGAATGAACTGCGCCAAGCAGAAATAAATGAGTCCTTATAATGAATATTGTCAAGCAGAAATGGGTCTGATAGAATAAACTGCTTCAAGCAGAAATGGGTCCTTTAGAATGAACTGCGTGGGTCTCATAAAATGTACAGCGTCTAGCAGAAATGGGTTATATTGAATGAACTGCGTCAAGCAGAAATGGGTACTTTAGAATGAACTGCGTCAAGCAGAAATGGGTCTTATAGAATAAACTGCGTCAAGCAGAAATGGGTCTTTTAGAATGAACTGCGCCAAGCAGATATGGGTATTTTAGAATGAACTGCGCCAAGCAGAAATAGGTATTATAGAATGAACTTAATCAAGCAGATATGGGTCTTTTAGAATGAACTGCGTCAAGCAGAAATGAGTCTTAAAGAATGAACTGCGTCAAGCAGAAATGGGTCTTATAATATAATGTACTGCTGCCAGCAGAAATGGGTCTTATAAATTGAGCTGCGTGAAGCAGAAATGGGTCTTAAATGATAATCTGCGTCAATCAGAAATGGGTCTTATATAATAAACTGCGTCAAGCAGAAGTGGGTCTTATAAGTTGAACTGTGTCAAGCAGAAATGGGTCTTTAAGAATGAACTGCGCCAAGCAGATATGGGAATTTTAGAATGAACTGCGCCAAGCAGAAATGGGTATTATAGAATGAACTTAATCAAGCAGATATGGGTCTTTTAGAATGTACTGCGTCAAGCAGAAAGGGGTCTTAAAGAATCAACTGCGTCAAGCAGAAATGGGTCTAATTAAATAAACTGCGTCAAGCAGAAACGGGTCTTATAGAATAAACTGCGTCAAGAAGATATGGGTTCTAAGGAATGAACTGCGTCAAGAAGATATGGGTTCCATAGAATGAACTGCGTCAAGCAGAAATGGATCTTATTGAATAAACTGCGTCAAGCAGAAATGGATTTTATACTGTTAACTGCGTCAAGAAGAAATGGGTTCTATAGAATGAAAGGCATCAAGCAGAAATGGGTCTTATATAATGTTCTGCGTTAAGCAGAAATGGTTCTTATATAATAAACTGCGTTAAGCAGAAATGGGTTCTATAGAATGAACTGCGTCAAGCAAAAATGGGTCTTATAATATAATGTACTGCGTCCAGCAGAAATGGGTCTTATAAATTGAACTGCGTCAAGTAGAAATGGGTCTTAAATGATATAGTGCGTCGATCAGAAATGGGTCTTATATAATGAACTGCGTTAAGCAGAAATGGGTCTTATATAATGAACTGCCTCAAGCAGAAATGGGTCTTATAAGTTTAACTGCGTCAAGCAGAAAGGGGTCTTATAGAATAAAGTGCGTCAAGCAGAATAAGGTCTTATATAATGAATGGGTCGTATAGAATGAGCTGCATCACGCAGATGAAGGTGCCAAAATTTCCTTTGTAGTCATCATAATCAATAGCGTCAAAATTCTTTTATAAACATATTTATGCTTACGTCTGCTTTTCGCGTTTTTTAGAACAAAACAAATAGGGAAATGGAACACACAGTTATGTGTGTACACTGACCTCCTTCGCCTTGCATAACATATTGTAGGCAGTAGACGTACCGGAACCATATCTCTCAGCGTAGCATATCTGTAAATATATATAATGTATGTACCATTGCTGACCATACCTCTCGTTCAACCATATCTGTTCACATATTGTTTGTAACTTTGTTTAGCAAACCTCTAGTTAAAGCATATATTCATAGTTTAAACAGATTGAATGTAACATTGTTAACCATACCTCTCGTTAAAGCATATCTGTAAACATATTGGATGTAACATAACTCTAATTGAAGCATATTTAACAAATTTGAATAACCATAGCTCTCAGCGTAGTATATCTTTAAACTTAATGTACTGTAACATTGCTAAACATAGCTCTCAGCGTAGTATATCTTTAAACTTAATGTACTGTAATTGCTAAACATAGCTCTCAGCGTAGTATATCTTTAAACTTGATGTACTGTAACATTGCTAAACATAGCTCTCAGCGTAGTATATCTTTAAACTTGATGTACTGTAACATTGCTAAACATAGCTCTCAGCGTAGTATATCTTTAAACTTGATGTACTGTAACATTGCTAAACATAGCTCTCAGCGTAGTATATCTTTAAACTTGATGTACTGTAACATTGCTAAACATAGCTCTCAGCGTAGTATATCTTTAAACTTGATGTACTGTAACATTGCTAAACATAGCTCTCAGCGTAGTATATCTTTAAACTTGATGTACTGTAACATTGCTAAACATAGCTCTCAGCGTAGTATATCTTTAAACTTGATGTACTGTAACATTGCTAAACATAGCTCTCAGCGTAGTATATCTTTAAACTTGATGTACTGTAACATTGCTAAACATAGCTCTCAGCGTAGTATATCTTTGAACTTGATGTACTGTAACATTGCTAAACATAGCTCTCAGCGTAGTATATCTTTAAACTTGATGTACTGTAACATTGCTAAACATAGCTCTCAGCGTAGTATATCTTTAAACTTGATGTACTGTAACATTGCTAAACATAGCTCTCAGCGTAGTATATCTTTGAACTTAATGTACTGTAACATTGCTAAACATAGCTCTCAGCGTAGTATATCTTTGAACTTGATGTACTGTAACATTGCTAAACATAGCTCTCAGCGTAGTATATCTTTAAACTTGATGTACTGTAACATTGCTAAACATAGCTCTCAGCGTAGTATATCTTTAAACTTGATGTACTGTAACATTGCTAAACATAGCTCTCAGCGTAGTATATCTTTAAACTTGATGTACTGTAACATTGCTAAACATAGCTCTCAGCGTAGTATATCTTTAAACTTGATGTACTGTAACATTGCTAAACATAGCTCTCAGCGTAGTATATCTTTAAACTTGATGTACTGTAACATTGCTAAACATAGCTCTCAGCGTAGTATATCTTTGAACTTAATGTACTGTAACATTGCTAAACATAGCTCTCAGCGTAGTATATCTTTGAACTTAATGTACTGTAACATTGCTAAACATAGCTCTCAGCGTAGTATATCTTTGAACTTAATGTACTGTAACATTGCTAAACATAGCTCTCAGCGTAGTATATCTTTGAACTTAATGTACTGTAACATTGCTAAACATAGCTCTCAGCGTAGTATATCTTTGAACTTAATGTACTGTAACATTGCTAAACATAGCTCTCAGCGTAGTATATCTTTAAACTTAATGTACTGTAACATTGCTAAACATAGCTCTCAGCGTAGTATATCTTTAAACTTGATGTACTGTAACATTGCTAAACATAGCTCTCAGCGTAGTATATCTTTAAACTTGATGTACTGTAACATTGCTAAACATAGCTCTCAGCGTAGTATATCTTTAAACTTGATGTACTGTAACATTGCTAAACATAGCTCTCAGCGTAGTATATCTTTAAACTTGATGTACTGTTACATTGCTAAACATAGCTCTCAGCGTAGTATATCTTTAAACTTGATGTACTGTAACATTGCTAAACATAGCTCTTAGCGTAGTATATCTTTAAACTTGATGTACTGTAACATTGCTAAACATAGCTCTCAGCGTAGTATATCTTTAAACTTGATGTACTGTTACATTGCTAAACATAGCTCTCAGCGTAGTATATCTTTAAACTTGATGTACTGTAACATTGCTAAACATAGCTCTCAGCGTAGTATATCTTTAAACTTGATGTACTGTAACATTGCTAAACATAGCTCTTAGCGTAGTATATCTTTAAACTTGATGTACTGTAACATTGCTAAACATAGCTCTCAGCGTAGTATATCTTTAAACTTGATGTACTGTAACATTGCTAAACATAGCTCTCAGCGTAGTATATCTTTAAACTTGATGTACTGTAACATTGCTAAACATAGCTCTCAGCGTAGTATATCTTTAAACTTGATGTACTGTAACATTGCTAAACATAGCTCTCAGCGTAGTATATCTTTAAACTTGATGTACTGTAACATTGCTAAACATAGCTCTCAGCGTAGTATATCTTTGAACTTGATGTACTGTAACATTGCTAAACATAGCTCTCAGCGTAGTATATCTTTGAACTTGATGTACTGTAACATTGCTAAACATAGCTCTCAGCGTAGTATATCTTTAAACTTGATGTACTGTAACATTGCTAAACATAGCTCTCAGCGTAGTATATCTTTAAACTTGATGTACTGTAACATTGCTAAACATAGCTCTCAGCGTAGTATATCTTTAAACTTGATGTACTGTAACATTGCTAAACATAGCTCTCAGCGTAGTATATCTTTAAACTTGATGTACTGTAACATTGCTAAACATAGCTCTCAGCGTAGTATATCTTTGAACTTAATGTACTGTAACATTGCTAAACATAGCTCTCAGCGTAGTATATCTTTGAACTTAATGTACTGTAACATTGCTAAACATAGCTCTCAGCGTAGTATATCTTTGAACTTAATGTACTGTAACATTGCTAAACATAGCTCTCAGCGTAGTATATCTTTGAACTTAATGTACTGTAACATTGCTAAACATAGCTCTCAGCGTAGTATATCTTTAAACTTAATGTACTGTAACATTGCTAAACATAGCTCTCAGCGTAGTATATCTTTAAACTTGATGTACTGTAACATTGCTAAACATAGCTCTCAGCGTAGTATATCTTTAAACTTGATGTACTGTAACATTGCTAAACATAGCTCTCAGCGTAGTATATCTTTAAACTTGATGTACTGTAACATTGCTAAACATAGCTCTCAGCGTAGTATATCTTTAAACTTGATGTACTGTTACATTGCTAAACATAGCTCTCAGCGTAGTATATCTTTAAACTTGATGTACTGTAACATTGCTAAACATAGCTCTCAGCGTAGTATATCTTTAAACTTGATGTACTGTAACATTGCTAAACATAGCTCTTAGCGTAGTATATCTTTAAACTTGATGTACTGTAACATTGCTAAACATAGCTCTCAGCGTAGTATATCTTTAAACTTGATGTACTGTTACATTGCTAAACATAGCTCTCAGCGTAGTATATCTTTAAACTTGATGTACTGTAACATTGCTAAACATAGCTCTCAGCGTAGTATATCTTTAAACTTGATGTACTGTAACATTGCTAAACATAGCTCTTAGCGTAGTATATCTTTAAACTTGATGTACTGTAACATTGCTAAACATAGCTCTCAGCGTAGTATATCTTTAAACTTGATGTACTGTAACATTGCTAAACATAGCTCTCAGCGTAGTATATCTTTAAACTTGATGTACTGTAACATTGCTAAACATAGCTCTCAGCGTAGTATATCTTTAAACTTGATGTACTGTAACATTGCTAAACATAGCTCTCAGCGTAGTATATCTTTAAACTTGATGTACTGTAACATTGCTAAACATAGCTCTTAGCGTAGTATATCTTTAAACTTGATGTACTGTAACATTGCTAAACATAGCTCTCAGCGTAGTATATCTTTGAACTTGATGTACTGTAACATTGCTAAACATAGCTCTCAGCGTAGTATATCTTTGAACTTAATGTACTGTAACATTGCTAAACATAGCTCTTAGCGTAGTATATCTTTAAACTTGATGTACTGTAACATTGCTAAACATAGCTCTCAGCGTAGTATATCTTTGAACTTGATGTACTGTAACATTGCTAAACATAGCTCTTAGCGTAGTATATCTTTAAACTTGATGTACTGTAACATTGCTAAACATAGCTCTCAGCGTAGTATATCTTTGAACTTGATGTACTGTAACATTGCTAAACATAGCTCTCAGCGTAGTATATCTTTGAACTTAATGTACTGGAACATTGCTAAACATAGCTCTTAGCGTAGTATATCTTTGAACTTAATGTACTGGAACATTGCTAAACATAGCTCTCAGCGTAGTATATCTTTGAACTTAATGTACTGGAACATTGCTAAACATAGCTCTCAGCGTAGTATATCTTTGAACTTAATGTACTGGAACATTGCTAAACATAGCTCTCAGCGTAATATATCTTTTAACTTCATGTACTGGAACATTGCTAAACATAGCTCTTAGCGTAGCATATCTGTAAATTTATGTAAATAAATGTAGTATTTCTAATAAAAGCTCTCAACGTAGCATATCAGTATATTGAGTGCAGTACTTTTGCTAATCATAGCTGTCAGTGTACTGCACTGTGGAAAATACACTCTGCGTAGAAAATCTAAAAAATGAATAAAAATCAGCGATATTTGTCTAGCATGACAATAGAAATTTTATTTCCATTTTATATTAACCAATGAAAATTTCCAATGAGGACTGATGTTATATTGCCATTATGGGCTTTCTTTACTATAAATTAAACAATACTTGGCCATGCCGAGTTTCCGTAGGTGGTATGTAATTTAGGAACCAATTATAACACATGGTTTCTATTTATAGCAACTATTCAATACCTGACCATCCGGACACGTGACCTGTGTATTGCAGTTTTCAGGACTGGACACACTCAAACATTGGTAGCAACTCAAGGCGTCTGAAAGTAAGCAAATTGTGTAATGGCATGCCCGGTGGCCAAAAACACACCATATTACCGTGTTTAAGAGCACAAGGTCCAACGAGAGACACTCAACGAGAGATACACACAACGAGAGACAAAATGAGAGCTACTCAACGAGAGATACACAACAAAATATATTAAACGAGAGATACACAACAGAATTTACTCAACGAGAGATACACAACAAAATATACTCAACGAGAGATACACAACAAAATATACTCAACGAGAGATACACAAAAAATACATAAAACGAGAGATACACAACAAAATGTACTCAACGAGAGATACACAAAAAATATATAAAACGAGAGATACACAACAAAATATACTCAACGAGAGATACACAACAAAATATACTCATCGAGAGATACACAACAAAATATACTCAACGAGAGATACACAACAAAATATACTCAACGAGAGATACACAAAAAATATATAAAACGAGAGATACACAACAAAATATACTCAACGAGAGATACACAACAAAATATACACAACGAGAGATACACAACATAATATACTCAACGAGAGATACACAACAAAATATACTCAACGAGAGATACACGACAAAATATACTCAACGAGAGACACTCAAAAAATATATAAAACGAGAGATACACAACAAAATATACTCAACGAGAGACACACAATAAATTATACTCGACGAGAGACACACGACAATATATACTCAACGAGAGACACACGACAATATATACTCAACGAGAGAAACACAACAAAATATACTCAACGAGAGATACACGACAAAATATACTTAACGAGAGACACACAACAAAATATACTCAACGAGAGACACACAACAAAATATACTTAACGAGAGACACACAACAAAATATACTCATCGAGGGATACACAACAAAATATACTCAACGAGAGATACAAAACAAAATATACTCAACGAGAGATACTCAACGAGAGATACACAACAAAATACACTCAACGAGAGACACACAACAAAATATACTCAACGAGAGACACACAACAAAGTATACTTAACGAGAGACACACAACAAAATATAATTAAAGAGATACACACAACAAAATATACTCAACGAGAGATACACAACAAAATATACTCAACGAGAGATACTCAACGAGAGATACACAACAAAATATACTCAACGAGAGATACACAACAAAATATACTCAACGAGAGACACACAACAAAATATACTCAACTCTTTGTGGAAAAACCATGAACATTGACATGGATATTTTTCATGTACGTCTGTTAACGGAAAACGAGCCAAATGAAATGGTGTCATCCAAAATGTCTGTCACTGTTGTATATAATGGGCCCTGTATGGTATGGCTAGAGACTTACTCTCTTTTTTTGTATTCAAGCCACAGTTCTGATAGATAAACTCGAGTTGGAATTGAATATAATCGTCTTGTGGTGTATACATGATCTCAAAAAGTACAATCCATTATATTATTGATTTGTAGACTAAGTGAGCTTAATTTGGCCCCTTTGACCCCTACATCTCTGAAATGTACGTTTCACTTGTACAATTCTAAAAAATAAGGCATTACATCATTATAATCATTTGTTTGTTCAAAATGTATAAAAATCCAACTGACATAAACTTTGTTGGCCGCACGCAACACTTTTATTATATCAGAACCAGATTTGTTTATATAATGAAATATATAATATATTAAAAAAATAATTTCTGAAGTTTGTCTTTTAAGTATTCATTGTTTAATGATTCCAGAATTAAATAGAACAAATAAAAAGGAACATTTTCAAATTGGAATAAAATGAGACGACAATTCACGTTAAAATCTCTTAACACCTTTCTTTAAAAAAAAATACGCAGTTGATTAATATGCATTTATTGCAGTTTCATTTTTTTCTGTACATTTTGGTTGTAGGTAACTTGAACTACATACACTCTATTATCATTTCACTTTCTGATTTTTTTTTACTTAAACGTAACCCAGATATTTTTATAGTATACTAAAACATTTAAAAATAAGGTTATAAAATGCTATGGTGCCACTATAAAGTATCGGTTAAAAATAGATTGGGCCTCTATAGCTGTCAAAACGTCATAATTGTTAACCCCAAATGCAAATAATATTTCATAATCAAGACCAATGGCTTATTTCTTTCTATATAAATGTATTACTTACTAAACTAAATAATTAAAACAAAGACGATTAAGATTTTATTGGTTACAAATTGATTAAGTCTTGAGAACCATGCTGGTTTTTCATTTAAAAAAAAATAGTATAAATGTCTTGATATAAAGGTATAATTTAAGTTTCTTAATTTTATGCTTAAGAAGCAAACTGTAAAAAGTTAACGTGTATATATATATTTTATATTGGAATAAATGAAACTGGGTATCTGTGTACATTATTATATGCAAGTTTAATGTCTTACTATTTTCATTAATTGTACAATTAAACATGACCAAGTGCACGGTGAGTAAACAACACAACCACATGGACGGTGAGTAAACAACACGACCACGTGTTCGGTGAGTAAACAACACGACCACGTGCACGGTGAGTAAACAACACGACCACATGGACGGTGAGTAAACAACACGACCACGTGCACGGTGAGTAAACACCACGACCACGTGTACGGTGAGTAAACAACACATAAACGTGTACGGTGAGTAAACAACACGACCACGTGAACGGTGAGTAAAAAATACGACCACGTGCACGGTGAGTAAATAACACAACGAAGTGCACGGTAAGTAAACAACATAGTCACGTGCACGGTGAGTAAACAACACGACCATGTGCACGGTGAGTAAACAACACGACCACATGGACGGTGAGTAAACAACACGACCACGTGTACGGTGAGTAAACAACACAGTCACATGTACGGTGAGTAAACAACACGACCACGTACACTGTGAGTAAAAAACACGACCACCTGTACGGTGAGTAAACAACACGACCACGTGTTCGGTGAGTAAACAACACGACCAAGTGCACCGTCATTAAACAACACGACCAAGTGCACGGTCAGTAAACAATGCATACACAACACGATCACGTGTTCGCTGAGTAAACAACACAACCATGTGCACGGTGATTAAACAATACTATCATGTACTGTACGGTTAGTAAACAACACGACGCGCTATATGTTTTTTTACAATATTGATCCCTTATTTTTATGTTTTGTATGTAACGGATCATTTAGTGCTTCATGTTTTGCAGACCATGAATCACTTAATGCTTTGTGTTGTATGCAATTGATCAATTAATAGTTCATGATTTGTATATTACGGATCACTTAGTGCTACGTATTTAATATACTATAGATCACTTAATCTTTTATGTTTTGTTTATTATGGACCACCGTGTAATGTGTTTTTATTATATGGATCACATAATCTTTCATATTTTTTTCTTTTACTGCGGATCACCTTATGCTACATGTTGTTTTGTATACTATGAATAATTTCATAGATTATGTTTGATATATTACGGATCACTTAGTGCTACTTGTTTTGTACACTATGGATCACTGAATAAATTATGTATTGTATACTGCAGAACATTTTTGTTTTGTATACTATTGAACACTTATTGCTTCATATTGTGTACGCTACGGATCAATTAATGATGCATGTTCTTAATACTACGGATCACTTTAATGTTTTATGTTTTGCACACCACAGTCATTTAATGATTCATGTTCTGTATGCTCTATGTTGTGTGAAATACGGATCACTTCATGCTTCATGAATTCCATAATACGGATCACTTAAAGCTTCATGATTTCTATAATACGGATCACTTCATGCTTCATGATTTCTATAATACGGATCACTTAAAGCTTCATGATTTCTATAATACGGATCATTTTATGCTTCATGATTTCTATCATACGGATCACTTAAAGCTTCATGATTTCTATAATACGGATCACTTAAAGCTTCATGATTTCTATAATACGGATCACTTCATGCTTCATGATTTCTATAATACGGGTCACTTAAAGCTTCATGATTTCTATAATACGGATCACTTAAAGCTTCATGATTTCTATAATACGGATCACTCCATGTTCATGATTTCTTTAATACGGATCACTTCATGATTCATGATTTCTTTAATACGGATCACTTCATGATTAATGATTTCTTTAATACGGATCACTTCATGATTCATGATTTCTTTAATACGGATCAATCAATGTTTCATGATTTCTTTGATACGGATCACTTCATGATTCATGATTTCTATAATAAGTTTCACTTTATCTTTCATGTATCGTATACTGCAATACACGTATTGCCACGTATCTTGTATACTACGGATCATTTAGTGTTGCATGCTTTGTATACTATGGGTGATGTAGTGTTGTTGTTGTTGAGTTTATTTAGGTCTACCCGAGCCCTATAGTAGCTGCATAATTGCATGGCCCCGTCACACCCCCTTATATGACTGAAACATATTTTTGAGGCCAATGGGGGAGTTTTATTCCAACCGTTTTTTGGGGGATATTCGCCAAACGAGTAATTTTGAACCCCAAATGACGCGGGCAGTACGAGGAATGACATCTAGAGTGGTCCCACAGCTCTGACTATTGGATATGGATCTAGTGCTTCATGTGGCCACACCATTTATAGATGCACGCACCAGTATAGCAATGGTCGTGTCCCTATAGATGCACGCACCAGCATAGCAATGGTCGTGTCCCTATAGATGCACGCACCAGTATAGCAATGGTCGTGTCCCTATAGATGCACGCACCAGTATAGCAATGGTCGTGTCACTATAGATGCACGCACAAGTATAGCAATGGTCGTGTCCCTATAGATGCACGCACAAGCATAGCAATGGTCGTGTCCCTATAGATGCACGCACCAGCATAGCAATGGTCGTGTCTCTATAGATGCACGCACAAGCATAGCAATGGTCGTGTCCCAAAGCAATGGTCGTGTCCCTATAGATGCACGCACAAGTATAGCAATGGTCGTGTCCCTATAGATGCACGCACAAGCATAGCAATGGTCGTGTCCCTATAGATGCACGCACAAGCAAAGCAATGGTCGTGTCTCTAATAAGCATAGCAATGGTCGTGTCCCTATAGGTGCACGCACCAGCATAGCAATGGTCGTGTCCCTATAGGTGCACGCACCAGCATAGCAATGGCCGTGTCCCTATAGGTTCACGCACCAGCAGAGCAATGGCCGTGTCCCTATATGTGCACGCACCAGCATAGCAATGGCCGTGTCCCTATAGGTGCACGCACCAGCATAGCAATGGCCGTGTCCCTATAGGTGCACGCACAAGCATAGCAATGGTCGTGTCCCTATAGGTGCACGCACCAGCATAGCAATGGTCGTGTCCCTATAGATACACGCACCAGCATAGCAATGGTCGTGTCCCTATAGATGCACGCACCAGCATAGCAATGATCGTGTCCCTATAGATGCACGCACTAGCATAACAATGGTCGTGTCCCTATAGATGCACGCACCAGCATAGCAATGGTCGTGTCACTATAGATGCACGCACCAGCATAGCAATGGTCGTGCCCCTATAGATGCACGCACCAGCATAGCAATGGTCGTGCCCCTATAGATGCACGCACCAGCATAGCAATGGTCGTGTCCCTATAGATGCACGCACGGTCGTTTCCCGATAGACGCACGCACAAGCATAGCAATGGTCGTTTCCCGATAGATGCACGCACCAGTATAGCAATGGTCGTATCCTTATAGATGCACGCACAAGCATAGCAAAGGTCGTGTCCCTATAGATGCACGCACAAGCATAGCAATGGTCGTGTCTCTATAGATGCACGAACAAGCATAGCAATGGTCGTGTCCCTATAGATGCACGCACCAGTATAGCAATGGTCGTGTCTCTATAGATGCACGCACAAGCATAGCAATGGTCTTGTCCCTGTAGATGCACGCACAAGCATAGCAATGGTCGTGTCCCTATAGATGCACGCACCAGTATAGCAATGATCGTGTCCCTATAGATGCACGCACAAGCAAAGCAATGGTCGTGTCCCTATAGATGCACGCACCAGTATAGCAATTGTCGTGTCCCTATAGATGCACGCACCAGTATAGCAATGGTCGTGTCCCTATAGATGCACGCACAAGCATAGCAATGGTCGTGTCCCGATAGATGCACGTACAAGCATAGCAATGGTCGTGTCCCTATAGATGCACGCACGGTCGTTTCCCGATAGACGCACGCACAAGCATAGCAATGGTCGTGTCCCGATAGATGCACGCACCAGTATAGCAATGGTCGTGTCCCTATAGATGCACGCACCAGCATAGCAATGGTCGTGTCCCTACAGATGCACGCACCAGTATAGCAATGGTCGTGTCCCTATAGATGCACGCACAAGCATAGCAATGGTCGTGTCCCTATAGATGCACGAACAAGCATAGCAATGGTCGTTTCCCTATAGATTCACGCACAATCATAGCAATGGTCGTGTCCCTATAGATGCACGCACCAGTATAGCAATGGTCGTGTCCCTATAGATGCACGCATCAGTATAGCAATGGTCGTGTCCCTGTAGATGCACGCACAAGTATAGCAATGGTCGTGTCACGATAGATGCACGCACCAGTATAGCAATGGTCGTGTCCCTATAGATGCACGCACCAGTATTGCAATGGTCGTGTCCCTATAGATGCACGCACCAGTATAGCAATGGTCGTGTCCCTATAGATGCACGCACCAGTATTGCAATGGTCGTGTCCCTATAGATGCACGCACCAGTATAGCAATTGTCGTGTCCCTATAGATGCACGCACCAGTATAGCAATGGTCGTGTCCCTATAGATGCACGCACCAGTATAGCAATGGTCGTGTCCCTATAGATGCACGCACCAGTATAGCAATGGTCGTGTCACTATAGATGCACGCACAAGCATAGCAATGGTCGTGTCCCTATAGATGCACGCACTAGCATAGCAATGGTCGTGTCCCTATAGATGCACGCACAAGCATAACAATGGTCGTGTCCCTATAAATGCACGCACAAGCATAGCAATGGTCGTGTCCTTATAGATGCACGCACAAGCATAACAATGGGCGCACAAGCATAGCAATGGTCGTGTCCCTATAGATGCACGCACCAGTGTAGCAATGGTCGTGTCCCTATAGATGCACGCACCAGTATAGCAATGGTCGTGTCCCTATAGATGCACGCACCAGTATAGCAATGGTCGTGTCCCTATAGATGCACGCACAAGTATAGCAATGGTCGTGTCCCTAAAGGTGCACGCACCAGCATAGCAATCTTCGTGTCCCTATAGGTGCACGCACCAGCATAGCAATGGTCGTGTCCCTATAGGTGCACGCACCAGCATAGCAATGGTCGTGTCCCTACAGATGCACGCACCAGTATAGCAATGGTCGTGTCCCTATAGATGCATGCACCAGCATAGCAATGGACGTGTCCCGATAGATGCACGTACAAGCATAGCAATGGCCGTGTCCTTATAGATGCACGCACGGTCGTTTCCCGATAGACGCACGCACAAGCATAGCAATGGTCGTTTCCCGATAGCACCAGCATAGCAGTGGTCGTGTCCCTATAGATGCACGCACCAGTATAGCTATGGTCGTTTCCCTATAGATGCACGCATTAAGATGCACGCCCTAGGATAGAAAATCTGGCATAATAATTATATGTTAAACTTTATATTAAATATCTCCTCATTTGTGTTGATGTTGATTCTTAACTTTGCTTAGCAGTGGTCGTGTCCCTATAGATGCACGCACCAGTATAGCTATGGTCGTTTCCCTATAGATGCACGCATTAAGATGCACGCCCTAGGATAGAAAATCTGGCATAATAATTATATGTTAAACTTTATATTAAATATCTCCTCATTTGTGTTGATGTTGATTCTTAACTTTGCTTACTACTTAAATAATAATATAATTTACCTGCATGTACAAATCCGAAGATTGTAAATAGAAAAGTCTTCAATACGTATGACATGGCGTTAGAGGTCTCTATCTATAAAATCTGTGGTTAGTGCGGCTTTTGACGAAGTCGTGTGCTACAGTTATGTAAGGTCACTCCTACAACACCATACTGTCCATATAGAGGTAATCTACACACTGCTGTCATGATCGAACCAACGGAAAGGCCAATGCGAAAGGTTACATTTTCGGGCAACGTCGTATTAATTTCCTGCACCTTATAAATTTCTTTTATTCCACAGAAAATGATTTATTCTTTATTTTCGCCAAAACTAAAATAGGATGCTTTAGAAAAGAAAAGTTATCATGATTAATTTGATGAGGTGAATTACACTTTGATTCCTATTGTGTTATATAACCATGGATACCATGGTGTTCAATATCCTTATAAGTTCCATTATATGTGTCACGAAAATTTTAGGATTACCTGATAAGGGCTTAAGCATTGCCTGGTGTTAAGAATAGTAAATATAGACCAGTTATACAACATTATAAGTTTACAATATAGCCGGGTTTACAATATATGTTTACAATATAGCCGGGTTTACAATATATGTTTACAATATAGCCTGGTTTACAATATATGTTTACAATATAGGTTTACAAGATAGGTTTACAAGATAGGTTTACAATGTAAGTTTACAACATAGGTTTACAATCTAAGTTTACAACATAGGTTTACAATGTAAGTTTGCAATAGTTGTTTACAATATAAGTTTACAGTATAGGCTTAAAATGTAAGTTTACAACATAGGTTTACAATGTAAGTTTGCAATAGTTGTTTACAATATAAGTATAGGCTTACAATGTAAGTTTACAACATAGGTTTACAATGTAAGTTTGCAGTAGTTGTTTACAACATAAGTTTACAATATAGGCTTACAATGTAAGTTTACAACATAGGTTTACAATGTAAGTTTACAACATAGGTTTACAATGTAAGTTTACAACATAGGTTTACAATACAGGTTTACAATATAATAACCGTCTTAATCTTACCTTTAAACATGGCTCCGGTATGGTGGCTGATATCTGCCATTTAGTAGTTGTGCATTTCCACCGCGAATGGTAGAACTCAGTTACCACAGAAAACACAGATGGACAGAAACCGTGTTGACAGGCAGAATAAAAACGTTTTAAATCGTTTACCGGGCAGTCATCGTAATCATCGGTACCAGATACATCGCAGTTACATAATGCACGAGCACACGTGCATCGGAAAATGGGACACATCTCAAATTACCTGACGTTGGAGAATATCCTATAACGGTTTTTAACTGAAACACCTTGTGGTCAGATTACAATGGGATTGCCCGAACAACAAACAAACACTGGTTAAACATAAACAGATCAACAATAGTTGAAACTACATGTACCGCTGTGGGATCTGAACGTTATTAAAACCCACCTTGTGCTCAGATTTCAATGGAATATGTGAACAAAATGTACAGTGGTGATATGTTTGGTTCAATGAAATGCTGCTCTGGGAAACGCCCTCGTCACGCGTCTTCGTTTCCTTAAGCTTAACATGACGCAGTACAACACCATTCAAGAGCAGCACACGGGGACCTAAAATCTGAATATTAAATCCTTTATCTATCAAATGTTTTGATTTTAATTTCATAATAATTACAAATTTATTAATGATCGCCACATTACACTGATACACAGATAATTACGCAGAAAATGGAAAGTGTTGAATGAAAGACCCTACCACAAATGGTCAAAACGATCCTCAGCCAATATCGGGTTCCATAATTTTTATATACTTACAGTTTTAGAACTTTAAGGATTAAAGCAATGTTTATGCATTCTAGGTTTACCAGTTACTGTTATGAAACTAGCTAATTGTTTTAAAAACAAACATTTTAAATGACCCATTCTATGGTTATGACAGGCACATGATCAGTTACAGTTTGGGCCACTCAAAATATATTTTTGGATTCGATTTTTATTGCCGGTGAACAGAATTGTAAAAAGGTATACTGGCTTGTCGCGGTTACAGCATTTTAACGTTTTCAACGCTTTCATCTAAAATGGTACGACTATATAGCGCACGTGTCATTTCTGCGTCACCCCAAACATTCATTTTAAACCGATGACAGACGATAAAACGTCAGCTTGCGTGTCAAAGTGTCAATATAACTAAAAATGCTAATACAATATCGAATAGAAAAACTCCCGCCAAACAAATTTAATTTACGCCGCGCATGATATCATCTTGCTAGGCTATATATCAAATGCCTTTTGTTTATAACTGGAAAATATAATTCAACTTATATCGTTACAACCTGAAACTGAAATGCAACTTATATTAAATATTGTACCGATTGTAGCCGCTATAAGTAATCCTAACTGGGAGTTATTGATCCCTGGTCCCAGATCCTAACAATAAATAGCGTACAGTTTTTAACAAGGGAATTTGTTGAAATAAAATACATCCATGTAAATTTCCGTATCATCATTGACTAATAAAATTCATGGGTATCAGCATTACATATCGTCCAGAGAATTTGAACTTGCTTGTTTCCCTTGTCCAAAGATTTTTTCTATAAAGCTAGATTAATTATAAGTTTTTACGAACTACACGTCGATGTACAAAGCTGTTATTAACCTTGTATATTTTGCTACTTTTTGCTATTTCAATGTATAATATTATGAAACTTATACTTTTTAAACAACTAACCATTTTACAGTGGTATATCAACTAGTGGAACCGTGCACGTGTTGACTGGCTTACAGCCGGGAAATCTTGTTGGTGTTATCACTGTTCTCGATGCTCTAATCCAATTTTCCTATTTGTATTTGTATGCACGCTCCAATATGTGTTCATTTTAACATACTTTAATTTCCAGGTCACAAGCTCATTGTTAATTTTATTTGATATGTTATGTATGTTTGTTATTCATGTCGGAAAATAGCTCATTGAGCTAATGTTTCTTGTTAACACATACCCGACTTTAAATAAAGATTCTTGTATCTTGTTTGAGTTCAGTATTAAAAGTAGGAGTCCTCGAAACCCGGCGTTCACGGTGTTCACTAAAGTGTCTGTGCACCCAAGGTCTCAAAGTCAATGTACATGCAGATATAATTACATTTGCCCATTATTTTTGATTACTTGAAAGGGGGCGAAAACTGTCGTGGAAACCTTCTTATTATAGAAATAAAATTGTATTCGTTACATATGGTAAAAGTACAATTAATAGTGTTGCCGGTGGAATTATGGATGAATCAATGGCTGGTTATAATTTCGTACATATAAAACTAACAAGAATAATACTTATACTTTCAATATAATACTAGATATTATAATTATACACGTAATTTACAAAATACAAGCTTAACATTTTAACATTCTGACTAATCGTAAGGCCACTGACAGCATGTTCGGTAACAATCGGCGAGCTGACGATCTTTCCCGATTGGGAACGATGTTGACAGGTGAAAATCCGTAAGTAGGTCATAAGCTTTTGAAATCAAAATGGATATCCGAATATTGTTAAGTTTTCTTTTACTTTCTTTTGCATTTTCTCCGACGTTGTGTTTGGAAAATCTGGGAAATATGAATATAATGCAAGCTCTAACTTCATCAAACGTCGGTGCCAATAAGGTGAGTTTGGACTAATTAAGTAATTTACAGGTAAATTGTCGAAACAGATTAAACTTAAGTTAGAGAGAAACTGATACAACTCATTAACTGATGTATTATGACATAAATTGTTTGCAAAGACTTATTTTTTAAACTAGAAAACATTAACACTCTTATTTTAAAGGGTGAATTAAACATTTATTTCATAAAATCGAAGCAAAAAACACCTAAGCAATACTTATAATGTCGCGAAGTAAGGTGATAAAACAATACCTGAATGAGTCATAGAACACTAAATGAGCTCATCTGGATGAGCTGGTCACATAATAACTTTTCTCCTTGAGCTTTCTTATAACATGCCAGACAGAATATGTAATTTTAGTAGCTACAATAATGAGCGATCAGGGATACTTTTTTATTATTTTGACATTTCTTATGTATCCCTGTAACGCTACAATTCTCTACCATTAAACACCTAGCTACAATAATGAGTGATCAGGGATACTTTTTTATTATTTTGACATTTCTTATGTATCCCTGTAACGCTACAACTCTCTACCATTTAACAACAGGCGAAATGATATACTGTAATAATATGCATTGATGTTGAATAATAATGACAAAGTTTTTCAATTTTTATCCGACAGTGATCTGAACTGGATTTAATTTGTCATTAGAGTTGTTATTTTCACATTAATATATTATGGGTCACGAATACCGTTATACATGTTTACAACCAGTCAGATTTGTCCCAGATTTACCGATATCGGGATACTTGATAAACAATCGACACTTGGAAGTGTTTTATGATAAGTTAACATGTTTTTTGGGCATACTGACATAACTTAATATGTGTTTAATAGTAGGCAATAATATTTGCGTAGAAATTTGAATTTATAACAGAAATAATTTCAAAATTGTGTCTGCGAGGATTCTCTGCGCAAGGACCGCTTGCTACTTTTTGCTGGGATGGTGGACATCACGAGTCTGCCATCTTAAAAAAATCGTCAAAAGACTCGTTAACGGCCATTTAGGTGGACTAATTAAACACCGGGCGAAATAATAAATAGTAATATTATGCATCGATGTTGAATTATAATGACAAAATTGTTCAATATATACCCGACAGCGATCTAAACTGGATTGAATTTGTCATTAGTCGTTATTTTCACATAAATATATTCTGGGTCAAGAATACCCTTTTATACATGTACACAACCTGTCAAATTTGTCCCAGATTTTCAGATATCGGAATACTTGATAATAAATCGACACATGTAAGTGTTTTATGATATCTGAATATGTTTTTTGGCATAAGGCCTAAAAAAAAAATTGTTTGGTTAGGGTTACATCCTTTTCAAGAATAGGTAGGGTAGGTAGGCTTTTTTTTTATTTTTTTTATTAGGCTTTATATAAGAATATCATTTTCATCATTGGAGAATGGTGTTAAAGGTAACTTCTGTATAAGCATTTAAGGTTAAACTACATATTGAAAAGCAATTTAAAAAAAACACGATTTTTTTTTTTTTTTAATTTTTCCTTCTTTTTTTTTCGAACTGACTATAATAACGGTAGGGTCGGCGCCTATTCCGTAGGTAGGGTTGGGTAACCCGAACCAAATGTATTTTTTTTTTAGGCCTAATGACGTAAATAAATATGTGTTTAATTAGGCAATAATATTTTCGTAGAAATTTGAATTTGTAACGGAGATAGTTTCACAATTGTTGCCTCGAGGATTCTCTGCGCAAGGTCCGTACGCAACTTTTGGCTGGGATGGTGGACGTCACGAGGTTGCCATAGTAAAAAATCGTCAAAAGACTCGTTGACGGCCATTTAGGTGGACTAGTAATTCTAGTAGCCAAGATGTATGTTGTACATTAAATAAGGGCATTTATTGGTGGTGGCTTTTGAAAATATCTAAAAAAACACATAATTTTTCATTACAAAGTCATAGATGACAGTTCAAGAAAATTCAGAGCATTCTAATGAAAATGATAATAAAAGTCAGACCGGCAAATTTGTTTTCGGACGATAAATATACTGGGAGCTGTGGGTCCACTGGTGACCCACACTTTTTCTGAACTTTTGCGATATTTGTATAAAGCATGACACTGACAATATATAACACAGATTAATTTTTTGGCATCAGTTTCAGAACTTTCATTGTGGAAATAGCTTTACATGAGAAATAAATACACAGAAGGTGCACATTTACAAAGTACTTTTAAGCTCTGTACATTAAATGCATGGATCTAATTGTTACATATATGTACATAGGCTAAAATTGAGTGATAAGGCAGTTCTCTTTTATCTACCTCAAAAGCAGTTCAAGTTAGATATTGATATGAAACTTGGTACACATGTTACCAATTACCAATTGACAAAACTAGGCACCTGTGTCAAAAAGCCAGTAACATTGGCTTCATGTTTGAGTAAAGGTTGTGATGTTCCAATGATCGATTATAATCTGAAATTGATTGGTTGGGCCTGAAATCGGTGCCACTTGATTGTATTTAGCCACAATCAATTATGACTGAATGGGCGAGTTGCTGTTTTTTCCCATCCATATTTGCATTTAGTTAATGCCACTGAGTTTTTTTATGCATTCAGAAGTATTCAGTTGCCACTGTTAACAATATGGCCAAAAGCAACAACAACACTACATAGTTAAGAATTTCAAGTGATTGCACAAGGATAAACTACAATCAAGGTATTGTCAAAAACTATTACTATCAATTATCGGGGTTAATTGAGTGCAACCGATTATCGATAATCAAACTGCAACAGATTCCTAATAGTGTTGGGAATCGGACTGAAAAAATACTATTGATAATCGGTTTATGAAACTGATCAATGATCGATTATTAATCTATTTAATCATTATTTAATTATCTTTGGTCATCATATTTAAGGCATACAGATTCAGTACATGCACCAGTTTTAAGTACCAATGTTCCCTTACAATATTGTTTGAAGATTTCTTTGTATAAATTACATTATTTATTCATAACGCAAAGTTCTATCCTTTAGTGTTTACAAGTTACAATTACAGAACATGAGACACAGGCTCTAAATTTTACCTTACATTTAGTAGTGTATACATATCAGGGGGTATATTGAATGTTTGCATTATTTATCTTTTCGACCGCTACTGCACTTTCATGGGTATTATACGGCCAATTTTTTCATGTTTAAACACCTTTTATGTTGGGCACGAAGTTTTATGCAGTTTCTGTGTGAAGCAGAATCAGAATATACATGCGTTAATAAAAGTTTAATTAAGACATGAGCTGTACCCCATGTTAATAATTATAACAAAAGGAAATTTGAACGTTACCGTGTATTTGTTATGCAAAATTACTTGTATAGTTTTCCAGCAATTCATCTATATGAACTCGGAAATCAAATTATTACTCTATAAATAAATGTAAGAACTCTTGATGTTACACAAACGTCCCGCAATATGGCAAATACAATGAATGCAATATTATCAGTCTAATTTTATCTTGCCAACGAAAATACATTTTAAAGCAGTTTAAGTCTACCCATACCCATACCCAACCCCACCAACCCCGGCAGTTGTCTTGCAATGGATCTTTGGGTACAACGCTAAATAACAAAATATAATTATGTATGAAATAAATGTTATGATATAATAATAAAGCACAATGACTTACTTTCACTGAAATGTACTGATATTTATGTTGTCTAACCTGGTCTAAAATAATTTGTTAAGAGTATATGGTATTCTTATCAATGCAGGATTATAGATAGTGGAATTCACGCAAATGTATAACCCACTCAACTATTTACATTTATTCTAGACCCTTTAAGATTACCTTAACATTGGTAGACGTATTTCAGTGCACTTAAGTTATTGACCGCAGTGTTTAATAATTTAACATAGTAACACCTTTACATTTCAACATTTAATAAGTAGCATTAACCAGAAAACAAAACATATTTGCATGACAAAATCTTTGCTGGTAGTCGGTAGCAGTTACGCCCCTTGTTTCTATAATCACTTGTTTAAATTTCATTATTGATTGTTGCCGACGTAAGCCGTTCTGATCAATTGTCGATTATAATCGATCATCGGCACAACACTAATTCCTAATATTAAGTTTATCCCCTTTTTGTCACTGAAAAAACACAACAAAAAGCAATGAGTGTTTGCCATTGAGCAATCTGTGACTCTGAGTTTAACATAATGATCATACTTATTTGGAAAATGGAGTATAGCAGTGTATTAGGTAGGCAGGTTCATTTCCCCCTTTTTTAGCCTAATTTTCTGTTAAGCTAAAAAAATTATTATAATGTCAAAATCAGTGGTATCAGGCTACCCAGGTATTATGACTTGCAATAATTTTAAAGTATTCTTTTGTTATGTTAAAAGTCATTTTTTGACTTTAACGTGTATTACCCCCCAGTACTCTTGAGTTGCTGTGGGCCCCAACTTCCATTTCCCACTATAACTGTTGAGGGACAGGCTGACAAAGCTATATTTATCAATATTAATGTCCAAGGTAAACAGACTGGCTGTCAATTGTCCAGTTGTCTTCTCACTTATTGCAGGTTAAGTTCACTGACCATATGAAAGGTCATTTATCACTTGTTAGTCGTACAGTAAACTTGAATATGCATCTGAAGACGTTTAAACAAGATGTAGACATAATTTTGTCGAAAGACTATATTTTTCACCAAAGGTTTTGTATACATTTTGTAACTAGACAATAAAACAAATTGCACTACATCTTTAAGTAAGATGAAACATGATAATTTTAGGTATAAATTAACAAAGTAAGATAGGTGAATGAAATACTTCAAATTATGTTATAGAACAGGCCTTTTTCTTTGTTTAGCACGGGTCTGACTATGGAACTCAGTCATTCCCCTAGCAAAATATGTGATATATGTATGGAGATCAAAAGTATTTTTTTATGGAAGTATTTTTACTCAACATCCTAATGAATATTAGCTATTGGCAGAAACAGCTCTGGATAATTTGATTTCAATAAATAATTATAATTTTATCTATACTCTATAGTGACCTATCATCAGAATATCAATAATTATGCCCCCCTTCGAAGAAGAGGGGTATATTGCTTTGCTCATGTCGGTCGGTAGGTCGGTCGGTCGGTCGGTAGACCAAAGCTTATCCGAGTGATAACTCAACAATTCCTGGACGTATGGTCATCAAACTTGACATAAAGGTTGGGCCTGACCAGTAGATGACCCCTATTGATTTTAGGGCTCATCGGGTCAAAGATCAAGGTCACAGTGACCTTTAATGGTAAAATAATTTTAAAGCTTGTCCGAGTGTTAACTCAACAATGCCTAGACCTATTGTCATCAAACTTGACATGAAGGTTGGGCCTGACCAGTAGATGACCCCTCTTGACTTTGGGGGTCATCAGGTCAAGATCAAGGTCACAGTAACCTTTAACGCAAAAAAGTAAACAAATCTTCTCCCAGTGATATCTCAACAATGCCTGAACCTATGATCATCAAACTTGACATGGAAGTTGGGCCTGACCAAACATCTCTTGATTTATTTTCCATTTAGGTAAATCATGCCAACCATGGGCAGCATATTTTGTATCCTTTGTTTCAAGTTTTCTGACTCATGATACACATTTTTAGCCATATATATATTTTAAATCGAAAAAATTCAAGGTGGTGTCTATCATTGTCACCCTGAGCTCTTTAACTTTAATGTTTTGATTCTGTTTCAACATGTTTATTTATTTTATACTCTGTTGAAAAAAATAAATCATAAAAAGGAAAGTGTAAGTATAAGTACAAATCAATCATAAACATTTTTACATCTTTAAATTTTTACTTTCCAGTATGCTCAATGGATTGAAGAGTCTGGTGTGGCGCCATTGCTAAGGGGAACGGTGTCCTTGACAATCTTTGTATTTAATGACACTGCATTCAACACAGCACCTGCTGCAGATCGTCAGGTGTTGAACCAGATATCAGGGACGTCAGAAAAGAGACATTATGTGGAAACATTCCTGTGTAAGTAGCATACTTAATTAACCTATTTTGTTAATTTCTAGGCTACTTGGTTTTCCCTATGTCTTCCATTGTTTTATTATAATTGACTGTGCTCTCATTAAGAAGTGTTGGGGTCCTTTGGCTAATTTATCTAGGCTCTTTGAGACTAGTGGATCTTTGCTCTGGTCTAGGCTCTTTGAGACTAGTGGTTCTTTGCTCTGGTCTAGGCTCGTTGAGACTAGTGGATCTTGGCTCTGGTCAAGGCTCGTCGAGACTAGTGGATCTTGGCTCTGGTCAAGGCTCGTCGAGACTAGTGGATCTTGGCTCTGGTCTAGGCTCGTCGAGACTAGTGGATCTTGGCTCTGGTCTAGGCTCGTCGAGACTAGTGGATCTTGGCTCTGGTCTAGGCTCGTCGAGACTAGTGGATCTTGGCTCTGGTCTAGGCTCGTCGAGACTAGTGGATCTTGGCTCTGGTCTAGGCTCGTCGAGACTAGTGGATCTTGGCTCTGGTCTAGGCTCGTCGAGACTAGTGGATCTTGGCTCTGGTCTAGGCTCGTCGAGACTAGTGGATCTTGGCTCTGGTCTAGACTCGTCGAGATTAGTGGATCTTGGCTCTGGTCTAGGCTCGTCGAGACTAGTGGATCTTGGCTCTGGTCTAGGCTCGTCGAGACTAGTGGATCTTGGCTCTGGTCTAGGCTCTTCGAGACTAGTTGATCTTGGATCTGGTCAAACCTTTAGTAATAAATTTGGCTACTTGAAATAAGATACTTTATTAGACATGTTGTGCTTAAGATTTTTCAAGAAAATTAGGCATGGCTTTAAAAATACTATAATTAAAGAAACAAGTGAATACTTTTTTGCAGTAAATGCAGAGAGGAATGCTGACTCCTTTACTCCGTCCCAGGATGGAATGGCTACGGTGCAAAGCTTTAATGGAAGAAGTCTGTTTATACACAGGAAAACAATTACATTTACGGTAAATCTGTTTATACACAGACAAACAATTCCATTTACAGTAAATCTTTTTTATACACAAGAAAACAATTACATTTACGGTAAATCTCATTTATACACAGGAAATCAGTGGAAAAAGAATGTTTACTGTCAGTACTTGTACTTATGGTATATGCTATATATGCAGGAAAACAGTTATGTTTAACACTTGTGTTTACAGTTTGTCTGTTTATGTAGGGAAACCAGTGTGTTAACAGTTTGTCTGGTTATGTAGGGAAACCAGTGTGTTAACAGTTTGTCTGGTTATGTAGGGAAACCAGTGTGTTAACAGTTTGTCTGGTTATGTAGGGAAACCAGTGTGTTAACAGTTTGTCTGTTTACAGAATGTCTGGTGATATGCATAAAAAAATGATAACTTTTACTGAAAGTCTGTGTTTTTTGCAAACAGGAAAACAATGATACAGGATTATATTAAGCATTTTTGTGTTTGCGATAAGACTGCTCACACTCAAGATAACAATCATGTTCTGGAAAACAATTACATAGGTGAAAAACTACAGTAAGATTTTTAGCCTTATCCCGTAATTATTATGCAGGGATTTGATTGGATTTCTTGAACACAAGGCTTTTTGATGAACGGTACTATAATCATATAATGAATACTACATGTACAGTATGTGAGTTAACATCTGAATCTAATACCTTATTACTTTTTTTTTTCAGGGTTTGGGCGGAACATTTGGAACGCAGGGATATTTTGTGAATGGTGCCATGATCGAAACATCGTTTCGCTGTTCCAATGGCTACGTGCATCGTCTCGTACAACCCCCACTGCCCGTCAGCCAAAAGAAAGTGTATGATTGGATTCAGAATCCAGATATTCCCAATGTGCAGACAACGTAAGAAAATGTGACAGTTTTTACATTATTCATATTTTTGAAGAAAAGAGTAGATATTCTGTGATAACCATGGTATTGTTGACGTTGGCCATACATATTTAAGATGATTAACAATAGAAGTAACTTAAGCCTTCTGTTATGTTTTTTTTTGTATGGTTGTATTACAGGAAAAATAACAAAATCATATCCATAATTGGTAATGAATAAGATGTTCTAGTTTGAAAGAATTTACTCCAGGAAATGTTGCGTTTTCTGACCCAGTTAAATTTCTATTTTGTTTATATTTTTGTTACTATTTTTAGTACTTCTTATCATGAAATTTCATTGATTTCTGGATTGTATTTGAATAGTTAAGAACTTTGTTCTCTGTTATCAGTTTGACATGGATATTGGCAACATGCAATCTGAAATGTCCTCTTTAGTTCAAGATATATTGAACTTGAATGACTTTGTCAGTGAAAACAAATATTGGATAAACATGCCTATTGATATGATGAGTAATCACATGGCTGTGGTTAAAAGCAATTGTAATAGAGATAGTGTATTTGATATGACATTACTTACACTTGAACCACAACAAACAGGCGTTGGTCGTATCATTATTTTTGAAATTGTCAGGTGTTTAGCATCATGTCTGATATAAAGAGAATGAAAGTTACTACGACCTCAGAAATGGGCTCTCTGTAGTGCCACTACTTGTATTTTAATACACAGGAAACAATGACATCATAGCTGGGCTTCAATCAAATAATTTGCATTTATTACTTGCAAAATTTACAGATTTATTTTGAAAATGATGAATTTTACTTCAAGACTGATTGAAATTGTGACCGTTAAAGTAATATTGACAACAGGTTTTGACAATTTTAACTTCAAAAGCGTCCAACTTTTGAAGTTTTCTTCAAAATTATGGAAGTTTTTGTAATTCCAAGGAATCAATTTGGAAGTTTTAACCCATTTCTTAACTTCCAAAGTTCCTTTAACGGAAGCCCTAATCATAGCGTGTTGTGGTTAAGTTCCTGTGTTATTACTTATGTACCTCATTTATCTCAGATGAATATACCATTGTTTTATTTTAATATTTCACTTTGCAGCAAGTTTCAAGAAATGTTGAGAAAATTAATCACTGATGCGGAATTTTACACGGAGGTTATTACTCCCATTGCATCAGGGAGAAGCATAACAATGTTCTTACCAACCGAGAAAGCCCTAATGGACGTCCCTCAGACAAAATTAGATTCTCTGTCTGGGCGATTATTAGCGGATGTAAGTTCAGATATCACTGTGTACTGCAGCTCAAGTATCCAAGCGTGCATGTAGCTGGAATTTTTGGTTCTATTTTGCCCACAGGCCTGTTTTCAACCAGAACAAGTTTGAATTATTGTTAGCCTTGGTGTTGTTGTTGATGGGTGTAATTGTTTTTGTCATGCAATATCTTTGACCCAGGTAATAACTCAAAAAGCAGTCAGGATATTTAAATCAAACTATGCACATTATGTTATAAGTGACTAATTGTTTTACACATTTTTGTAACAAAGCCCTTATCTTAGAATTTATATATAATAAAGTTAAATGCCCTTTGATTAATCTAAAAAAACAGCGTTGTCATCCACTAGTGGTGCTCTTGTTATATCATAACTCCCACTCTGTCATCTTTGCTTGTGCTAACTGTCTTTCTCAACTATTTAAGAAATGATTTTCATTACCTGTAGCACTAAAACATAAATCATAATATAAAAACACAAATGTACAGCTTATGTATAACAACTTATATAATTTTATGCTAAAATTAAATGGTACATCTTTTTAAATTTAATGCAATCCTTTGGTTTTCAAGAAGGGCCTTAGATGTTTCATGCATTAAGTATTTAGTATTTTGTGTTTATCATTATCACTTGGGTATCAATTTCCTAAATGCCTTTATATTTCAATGATCTAGATTTCTGGCATTTTGTAAAAAATCTGAAGACGGTGTGTTAATATCTTACCTTTCATTATGTGTGAAGAAGTTTTTGGCCTACAGAGACTTAAAAGCATCAACTTACAATGTCATATGATATTAGAATATAAATGCACATTTTCTCGAACACTAGCAGTAAATCAAGCATGTCAGCTAATTTCATGTGATTTCAATGAAAGAACATTTTTTTCTATATTAATACAAGTATAGCTATGCTGTTTGCTAAACTATTCCTTTAGTAATGTCGTTTGCTAAACTATTTCTTGAGTAATGCCGTTTTGGTAACTGAGAGTGTTAGTATGATTGAGAACTCTGTCAATGGTGCTTTTGTTCACCTTGAAGAGATCACCTGTCAAATCAATTAATGATAATTGTCATCATCTCTGGTTTCAATACCATGCATCAATCATCAATGTGAGTGGCTATAGGAACTTTTGCTCTTAAATGTGGACAATGGAACTTTTCTTGTAAAGCAGACGTTTGTTTCTGGTCATGTGACCAGTGCTGGAAAACCCTGTCTTACACCCCCCATGTATTAAATTGTAAGATGAGTCACGCGCAAAAATGTGCCACTAATTTCTTTTATTGTAAGGTTTATGAAAGAATATTATGCCATTGTAATAATGCACAATCAAATATATAAGTATGCAAGACTTTTAATTAAAGTTGGAAAAAAAATATTTGTATAAAATAGAGGAACTAATTGACATCAATAGCGATATAAAATTACTGCGCTTTATGATGTCAGTAAACAACTTCGCACACACTTTTTGGTGAAATGTTTTAATGTGTGTTTTCTACATCAATTTTTCCACAAATTGATAATTTTAGATATGCAAAAAAATAATATTGAGCATGTTTTTCCAGTCCGGATTGAAAAATCTGACCCTTTAATTGGGCACGCTGCGTGTCAAATTACTCGGCAAGCCTCGTTACCGACTTACCCTCATGCCCTCGGGTCTGATTTTTCTTTCCGTACAGGAAACACATGATAGATACTTATATTCTTATATGTAGGGACACTTCTAAAATCTTATAATAGCATATCAAAGTTTGATGAAAAATATAAAACAGCGTTTGATAACACTCATGTTTGCTTAATAATAAACAGAACTATCACTTTTTTTATCAAAATTATTTATAAGAGAGTGGGAGGGGTAGATTAAGAGATTGCTAAAAGAAAACAATGAAGGTATTGTTATATTGTTAGTTCTTATATATAATAGTGGTCGACAGTGACCTCATACAATATGGCTCAAACTATAAAATATGTTGGCAGTATTATTATTATTATTTGTCATGAAGAGAAAGCAGTTGAATAATCAATGATCCTCTGTGTTCAACTTATGCTGTGTATCCCTTAATTGATTATATGTCAATTTTCACAGGCCAAGCTTAGGATATTGTTGACCACTACTTACACAGTGTCTGTATTTGGAGTGATGTTGTTCGAAGCTAGCGAAAAAAGCTGCTGAATTTACACTTAAATTTATGTTTCAGTAACTGATGAAAACTTCCGTATTGAATCAAAGCTACTAATTCAACATAAGCATCACCAATTACTAACATTTCTTTTCAGCGACTTAAATTCTTAAAAGCTCACAGAGAGAGCGGCTTATTTAATATTCTCATTGCCAACCTTAACTTTTCAGCAATTAGTTGATGCTTCAGTAATAGATCATGGAACACTTTCATCACCAATCATGAACACTATCATCACTTATCAGGAACGCTATCATCACCAATCATGAACAATATCATCACCAATCATGAACACTATCATTACTTATCATGAACGCTATCATCACCAATCATGAACGCTATCATCACCAATCATGAATGCTTTCATCACTTATCATGAACACTATCATCACCAATCATGAACACTATCATCACCAATCATGAACACTATCATCAGCAATCATGAACGCCATCATCACCAATCATGAACACTATCATCACCAATCATGAACACTATCATCACCAATCATGAACGCTATCATCACCAATCATGAACGCTATCATCACCAATCATGAACACTATCATTACCAATCATGAACGCTATCATCACCAATCATGAACGCTATCATCACCATTTATGGACGATATCATCACCATTTATGAACGCTACCATCAATTATCATGAACGAAATCATCACTTATCATGAATGCTATGATTACCAATCATGAACGCTATCATCACCAATCATGAACGCTGTCATCACCAATCGTGAATGCTATCATCATCAATCGTGAACGCTGTCATAACCAATCATGAACACTATTATCACCAATCATGAACACCATTATCACCAATCATGGACACTATCATCACCAATCATGAACGCTATCATCATCAATCATGAACACTATCATCATCAATCATGAACGCTGTCATAACCAATCATGAATACTATCATCACCAATCATGAATACCATCATCATCAACCATGAACACTATCATCACCAATCATGAACACTATCACCACCAATCATGAACACTATCATCACCAATCATGAACACTATCACCCACCACCAATCATGAACACTATCATCACCAATCATGAACACTATCACCACCAACCATGAACACTATCATCACCAATCATGAACACTATCATCACCAATCATGAACACTATCATCACCAATCATGAACACTATCATCACCAATCATGAATGCTATCATCACCAATCATGAACGCTATCATCACCAATCATGAATGCTTTCATCACCAATCATGAATGCTATCATCACCAATCATGAATGCTTTCATCACTAATCATTAACGCTATCATCACAAATAATGAATGCTATCATCACCAATCATGAACACTATCATCACCAATCATGAATGCTTTCATCACCAATAATGAACGCTATCATCACCAATCATGAACACTATCATCATCAATCATGAACGCTATCATCATCAATCATGAACACTATCATCACCAATCATGAACGCTGTCATCACCAATCATTAACACTATCATCATCAATCATGAACACTATCATCACCAATCATGAACGCTATCATCACCAATAATGAACACTATCATCAACAATCATGAACACTATCATCACTTATCATGAATGCTATCATCACCAATCATAGGAGCTTTACTATTTACAAGTAATTTTCATTGTAGGCAGTTCCAGGACCTTCTGAAACAGCTTCTACAAGACGCCCAGTATTACTCCTCCGCAATTGTGCCTCTCTCTCAACAGAATACTATCACCCTATTTCTCCCCACCGACAAAGCCATTCGCGATATTCCCGTTTCAAAACGGGATTCGCTGAGTGGCAAACTTTTATCAGATGTAAGTTAAAGGCATTACCTCCCTTATGTGCTTTTACTTTTATCCTTTGAACTTAACCTTAGCTCTGCTTTATACAAAATGTGCTATCTGAGTAGTTTAAATCACCATTTGCATTTATAAATGGGGTTCATTTGAGAAAATAATTTGAAATTGGATCTATTCTCCATAAATGAAAAAATATTGGCCCGTGCCAATGTCGAGGGGCCCACCTTTTAGTTTGATACGCCTGTTAGCTTTGAAGATAAAATGTTGGTAGTAGCTGACTTTTGTGGGAGTTGTGTCCCTTTTGTGCATCTTATCTCCATTGATAAGCCGCAATCGTATGAAGCTTGCCTACAAAATATTTCCCTGTTTAGCTAACGTGACACACATGTTATTGCCAATGTTGTGTTCCATGTTTATATCTTCTCCTATTTATACAGAAACTTAAATCCTGTCCAAATGTCTATATGCATAAAGCCACACACTGTGTTAAGCTTCATAACATAGAGGTTGGAAAATACTTCTGGTATGTGTATGTGTGAGATACCTTAAGTGCACTATGCCATCCGGGTATGTGTATGTGTGAGATACCTTAAGTGCACTATGCTATCAGGGTACGTGTATGTGTTCAATAGATACCTTAAGTGCACTATGCCATCCGTGTATGTGTATGTGTGAGATACCTTAAGTGCACTATGCCATCCGGGTATGTGTATGTGTGAGATACCTTAACTGCACTATGCCATCCGGGTATGTGTATGTGTGAGATACCTTAAGTGCACTATGCCATCCGGGTATGTGTATGTGTATGTGTGAGATACCTTAACTGCACTATGCCATCCGGGTATGTGTATGTGTGAGATACCTTAAGTGCACTATGCCATCCGGGTATGTGTATGTGTGGCATGTATGATAGCTTGTGGAAGGTGATCTATGTAAAGTGATCTATGCGAGTATCATGCAGTTAGCTATCAAGTCAAAGTTTATGATGACCGACCTTTTAACTGATATGCAACTTGAACATGTGCAGTAATTATGCGTATCTAGTTTTGCAAGCTCTTTAATGACTGTATTTTTGATTTGGAAAACACTAGATTTGGCAATCATTTCATGTTTAATGGAATATTGTCCCTTAATTTTTTTTTTAGTAGTAACATGTTCGGTCTGCAACCATTTTATATGGCCTCACCCCCATCCTACCCTCCCCTCCCCCCCCCAACACATAGACAAGATAACTGGTTTAAATAATGCTCCCTTTTAAATGAACCCTTGTGCAATATTTCTATTATCTACCCTCAGTATTCTTAGCTTTGTATTACCTCCCTTTGTTGAGCAATCCTTGCCATACGAGTGTTATGTGTCCCACTTATCATGCACATTCTTAGAAAACGTAAACATATTGACACAGATTGGATGTTGTTAACAAGATTAACATTTATTAACATTGTCAATGAAACTTTTTGCATCTTATTGCATGAATTGAATGTGGTTGGAAGGTGAAAACCAAATATTTATGAATAATTATTGCATGCATGTGCATTTAGCTTGCTGGTAAATGGACCTACTTAATAAGGCAATGTATCTGAAAATAGGAGGTTGATGACTCAAAGGTAGTGTTCGAAAAAGGACCTGACAGTCATATATTGTTGGAAACCATGTGCTTTTTTGACATAAATTCTGCAAACAATAATTGAATAGAAATACATAACTACCAGTATTTAGTAAATGTGTATCATTTTTATTTTACCTGAAGAGTTAAAAAAAAGCTAGGTGTGTTCAAGAACACGTCAGCTACAAAAATAATTAAGAATATTCATACAACACAGACATTGCAGGACACTGGTTGGTACAGGGAAGCTCCAATTTCTTAAAAGTTTGTAAAAAGATCAAAACAAGCCTAAGTTGCTTATTTCTTTAAGCCAGATTTCTTACTTTATCTTGATTTTACTAAATAAGATTCATTTTTATCGTGATTATTGAATTGATTTGATTGAAGATTTTTTTCCTTTTAAAGTACCATAAACAAACACTAATAAGATTTAGAATGTCAATATTACATAAATAATAGTGAGCTTAGCATAATCCTGTTATAAGGGACTTAAGTTGTTTCAAGAAATTAGGGTCTGGCCAAGTGGTTCTCAAGTCTTGTAATAATTTAATACACAGATGGCCCATTTCACAGAAAACCAGGTGTTTTTCACAATTTGCCATTTACTGCATTTTCTCTTAAAAATATTACATGTTTGGGTTAAATAATACATCTGTGTAATGCATTGGTAAATTTTATGATGTATATTTGCATGTTATTAAAGTATATAGTTATGTTATTGAAAATTGTTATGGTATTGAAAATAATAGTTATATATTATGTTATTAAAAATTGTTATGTTATTACGGGTGGTCGGCCGGGCGGCGTCAAACTCATCTATGAAACTGAGTAACTTTAGTAAGGGTTGACAATTATCTTGACCATATTTGGTCTATAGGAAGACTTTATGGAGACCTTTCATGGGATTGCGTTTGGGGTCCCTAGGGTCAAGGTCAAGGTCGCTGTTACTAAAAATCGAAAAAACGGTTGAAACTGAATAACTTTAGTTAGGGTTGACATATCTTGACTAAACTTGGTCTATAGGAAGAGTTTATGGAGACCTTTTATGGGACTGCGTTTGGGTCCCCTAGGGTCAAGGTCAAGGTCGCTGTTGCTAAAAATAGAAAAACAGTTGAAACTGAATAACTTTAGTTAGGGTTGACATATCTTGACCAAACTTGGTCTATAGGAAGACTTTATGGGTACATTTCATGGGATTGCATTTGGGGTCCCTAGGGTCAAGGTCAATGTTACTAAAAATAGAAAAACATACACAGGCTGAATTTCTTCTGTCAATTATTAAAAACCTGGTTTCGTCGCATTGCGGCGTTTCTTGTTGAACTTTGAAATGATTAGTCAACATCTAGCTGTGCATCCTGCTAACTTTATCATTTATGTAAACATCAATTAAGTCTAACAATGTTAAAGTCATCAGTATATCAAACAAAACATTATTATTCTGTTCAAAATAGACTTGTGCAGGAAAAACAGGATACTGCATTAATTTGAATGAAATATTTACTTGCCTAGGAATCATGCCTAGTAAAAACACTTTAAATAATATAAAATCTCATTCATGTTAAAGGTCACTCACGCATAAACGATATTCATTACTTATTTTATTAAGATGCCAAAATGTGGATTTTTTTCTATATGACAATAAGGAATATTTTTGGATTTAATCTTTTACATAATCTTTTCTTACAATGCCTTCTTGCAAACCAATGATATGCTACATTCAATGTCTTCCTCCCGACTTTCACGTAACCTGCTTTGTCTCTTACTCGCTAGTTTGTTTTGGTAGATGCAGGATTCAAGTAGCATAGTTAACCATACATTTACAATTGTAGCATGTGCAACATTCCAGGGTTTGACATTAACCACAGACCAACAGTCACTAGTATATTGATGGTCCAGTCAAGCAGTGTCTGAAGCTAGCTTTGACTGACTGTTCATGTTCTAAATCAGTCAATTTAGTGCGAAAAATGATATCTTTTTTATGAATAAAAGCACAATATAATGGTAAAAATACTGACACTCATCAATTTTGTTCTCCGAAAATAAATTTGTAGTTTTAACTGACATGGATGGTTGTGTGTGAATGCTTGCCAAATTTACAATGTGGTTATACTTATTTTAAAGCACCATGATGGATTTCAATGTCACTGGACCTCTGGTCCAGCTCTCAAAAAAGTTAATGTCGAACCCTTTATAATTCTAATGTTATATATGCTATATTCGCTTGTGAACTGTTCAATATTCTAATTTGTGGGTAAAGCAAATATAACCGTAATTTTAAGTTTCAATAATTATTTACAGAATGTTCAGAAGTAAAATAAATTTACAAATGATCTGAAAACAGCATATTAACTGTTATTATATCCAGCCTCATTGAAAAACATCTTAAGACATTTAACACAAAAAATGTTAAAATTGTATTACAGTTTACAAAGTAATAACACTTGTTTACCCTTTATTGCAGTATATCAAGATGCATTATATTGAGCAAGTGATTTTTACCTCGTATCTGGATCATCAGCAGAGCTTTACCACTGCACTTAACGCCCAGACCCAAGCCATACTGATGAAGAACAATGATAGAGGTTTGTAGAATTGTATCTCTGCCCTAAACCCCCATACACAGTCCATACTAATGAAGAACAATGTTATAGATTTTAGGAGTTGTGTCTCTGCCCTTATAACCCCCATACACAGTCCATACTAATGAAGAACAATGTTATAGATTTTAGGAGTTTTGTCTCTGCCCTTATAACCCCCATACACTGTCCATACTAATGAAGAACAATGTTATAGATTTTAGGAGTTGTGTCTCTGCCCTTATAACCCCCATACACTGTCCATACTAATGAAGAACAATGTTATAGATTTTAGGAGTTGTGTCTCTGCCCTTATAACCCCCATACACTGTCCATACTAATGAAGAACAATGTTATAGATTTTAGGAGTTGTGTCTCTGTCCTTAACCCCCATACACTGTCCATACTGATGGAGAACAATGTTATAGATTTTAGGAGTTGTGTCTCTGCCCTTATAACCCCCATACACTGTCCATACTAATGAAGAACAATGTTATAGATTTTAGGAGTTGTGTCTCTGCCCTTATAACCCCCATACACTGTCCATACTGATGGAGAACAATGTTATAGATTTGAAGAGTTTTGTCTCTGCCCTTAACCCCCATACACTGTCCATACTGATGGAGAACAATGTTATAGATTTGAAGAGTTTTGTCTCTGCCCTTAACCCCCATACACTGTCCATACTGATGGAGAACAATGTTATAGATTTAAAGAGTTGTGCCTCTGCCCTTAACCCCCATACACTGTCCATACTGATGGAGAACAATGTTATAGATTTGAAGAGTTTTGTCTCTGCCCTTAACCCCCATACACTGTCCATACTGATGGAGAACAATGTTATAGATTTGAAGAGTTTTGTCTCTGCCCTTAACCCCCATACACTGTCCATACTGATGGAGAACAATGTTATAGATTTGAAGAGTTTTGTCTCTGCCCTTAACCCCCATACACTGTTGATACTGATGAAGAATAATGTTATAGATCTGAAGAGTTTTGTCTCTGCCCTTAACCCCCATACACTGTCCATACTGATGGAGAACAATGTTATAGATCTGAAGAGTTTTGTCTCTGCCCTTAACCCCCATATGCTGTCCATACTGATGAAGAACAATGTTATAGATTTGAAGAGTTGTGTCTCTGCCCTTAACCCCCATACACTGTCCATACTGATGAAGAATAATGGTATGGATTTGAAGAGTTTTGTCTCTGCCCTTTACCCCCATATGCTGTCCATACTGATGAAGAACAATGTTATAGATTTGAAAAGTTTTGTCTCTGCCCTTTACCCCCATATGCTGTCCATACTGATGAAGAACAATGTTATGGATTTGAAGAGTTTTGTCTCTGCCCTTAACCCCCATACACTGTCCATACTGATGAAGAACAATGTTATGGATTTGAAGAGTTTTGTCTCTGCCCTTTACCCCCATATGCTGTCCATACTGATGAAGAACAATGTTACAGATTTGAAGAGTTGTGTCTCTGCCCTTAACCCCCATACACTGTCCATACTGATGAAGAACAATGTTATAGATTTGAAGAGTTTTTTTCTCTGCCCTTAACCCCCATACACTGTCCATACTGATGAAGAACAATGTTATGGATTTGAAGAGTTTTGTCTCTGCCCTTTACCCCCATATGCTGTCCATACTGATGAAGAACAATGTTATAGATTTGAAAAGTTGTGTCTCTGTCCTTAACCCCCATACACTGTCCATACTGATGAAGAACAATGTTATGGATTTGAAGAGTTTTGTCTCTGCCCTTAACCCCCATACACTGTCCATACTGATGAAAAACAATGTTATGGATTTGAAGAGTTGTGTCTCTGCCCTTTACCCCCATATGCTGTCCATACTGATGAAGAACAATGTTACAGATTTGAAGAGTTGTGTCTCTGCCCTTAACCCCATTCACTGTCCATACTGATTTAGAACAATGTTATAGATTTGAAGAGTTTTTTCTCTGCCCTTAACCCCCATACACTGTCCATACTGATGAAGAACAATGTTATGGATTTGAAGAGTTTTGTCTCTGCCCTTTACCCCCATATGCTGTCCATACTGATGAAGAACAATGTTACAGATTTGAAGAGTTTTGTCTCTGCCTTTAACCCACATACACTGTCCATACTGATGAAGACCAATGTTATAGATTTGAAGAGTTTTTTCTCTGTCCTTAACCCCCATACACTGTCCATACTAATGAAGAACAATGTTATAGATTTGAAGAGTTGTGTCTTTGTCCTTAACCCCCATACACTGTCCATACTGATGGAGAACAATGGAAGAACAATGTTATAGATTTTAGGAGTTGTGTCTCTGCCCTAAACCCCCATACACTGTCCATACTGATGAAGACCAATGTTACAGATTTGAAGAGTTTTGTCTTTGCCCTTAACCCCCATACACTGTCCATACTGATGAAGAACAATGTTACAGATTTGAAGAGTTGTGTCTCTGCCCTTAACCCCCATACACTGTCAATACTGATGAAGAGCTATGTCACAGATTTGAAGAGTTTTGTCTCTGCCTTTAACCTCCATACACTGTCCATACTTATGAAGACCAATGTTAGTGATTTGAAGAGTTTTGTCTCTGCCCTTCACCCCCATACACTGTCCATACTGATGAAGAACAATGTTACAGATTTGAAGAGTTGTGTCTCTGCCCTTAACCCCCATACACTGTCCATACTAATGAAGAACAATGTTATAGATTTGAAGAGTTTTGTCTCTGTCCTTATCCCCATAAGCTGTCCATACTACAATGATTGAGGCTTGTAGAGCACAATACACTTAATATATATGCGCATATGAACCATAAATGAAATTTGTTGGTGTTGGTGACCCAATTTTATTGTTATGGAAGTCAAGCTTTGTTTATGCTAACATAATTAATAATTTCTTAAGAAACACTTACTTGGATAGAATTGTCTATGTGCCTTGTCCAGATATAAGTCACATGTCCATACTTCAATTGATATTCTTTACAGTTCTGGTACGCAGTGGAGGGGTGACAGCCCAGATCGTGCAGGGAAACATCACTGTGGACAACGGCGTTATTCACCTTGTGGATCGGATGCTGGGATTTGTGTACTATACCGTACGGGAGCAGATCAATGCACTGTGCCAGGACGGTCTTACATGGTGAGTGGAGATGTTGTATTTCCTCTTTTAAACATAAACCAACAATTGAGGGGTACCTGCATCACTATGGTAGCTATTTGATTGCTCCGATTGACTTGTATGTATTTTGAGAGAAGGGAAAGTGTTTGTTTTTTGTCATATCCTCTGTGTCAGAGTTGTGTTGCACAAACTTCAATCTTTGCCATTACTCAAAAAACTTTCCAAATATTTCAGTTAATTTAAGTACACATATTTTGCCGTAGACAATACACGCAAGTACAGCAAGACCCATAATTCTGGCTTAAATAATTGCCAAATTATGTGGCTATACAGTTTGACAAAAAGTCATGCAAAAACTTAAACTTGGACAAAACTTGGACATAACATTATAACCATGTAAGATATTAACATGGAGTAGCAAGGCCCATAACTCTTGTTATTGCCAGTGAGAATGTGCACATGTGTAGCAAGGCCCATAACTCTTGCTATTGCCAGTGAGAATGTGCACATGTGTAGCAAGGCCCATAACTCTTGCTATTGCCAGTGAGAATGTGCACATGTGTAGCAAGGCCCATAACTCTTGCTATTGCCAGTGAGAATGTGCACATGTGTAGCAAGGCCCATAACTCTTGCTATTGCCAGTGAGAATGTGCACATGTGTAGCAAGGCCCATAACTCTTGCTATTGCCAGTGAGAATGTGCACATGTGTAGCAAGGCCCATAACTCTTGCTATTGCCAGTGAGAATGTGCACATGTGTAGCAAGGCCCATAACTCTTGCTATTGCCAGTGAGAATGTGCACATGTGTAGCAAGGCCCATAACTCTTGCTATTGCCAGTGAGAATGTGCACATGTGTAGCAAGGCCCATAACTCTTGCTATTGCCAGTGAGAATGTGCACATGTGTAGCAAGGCCCATAACTCTTGCTTTAATAAGTGTCAAGTTATAACCCTTATTGACTATAAATAACATATCGGCATTTACTATGCTGCGCTCTTGTTACAAACTGATAATCTCTTAAACCTGACCTTAAATGATTTGGGGGGACTTGTATAGCTTGTATCAGGAGCTTCTGTAAATCCTCATTTACATTCTTGTCATAGTTTGTTACAATTTTTGTTAAGCCAATTATAGAAGTGTTTTGACTTGAGATGGAATAATAAAATTGAGTCCTTCATCTTTGTGTGTATCCAAATCATTAGAAAATCATTTCTAAATCATTTTAAATATTTCTATAAGAAATAGCTGTATTCGTAAATTGCATAAAACAAGAATAAAAACAGGAAGTTGTGGCAGCACTTTCTTGATCATCATAAAATTGAAATACAATGATACAATTATGTTATCTGTTCTTTCAATACATCTATGAATGCTTTTGTTTTCTTCAGCAAATTCAAAAACCTGGTTGACCAGGCCTCTCCAGACATTTCATCCCTGATCAGTAACATCGGTGCTAACATCTTTGTACCCACGGATTCAGCCTTCGACAGAATAATGGCCTACAGAGGGATTGAGATCTCTCTCAACAGAACACTGGCAGATTATGTAAGAACAGGTCTATCATTTCCTAGTGGTGGGGCAGGGTAGAATAATGACTTACGGAGGAATAGAGATCACATTGTGAAATGGGATTATTATCTCCCCCTGGATGGTTAGGGATAGGGTTGGAGGGGGCCCCTGGAGGAGCAGGATGAATGCTCTTTATCAGTGACTTTTTGTCTGAAACTATTTTGTTATCAGTTGTCAATATTTTTTTGTTGTTTTTTTTCTGATTGATAGTGGCAATGATTGTGGCACAATAATTAATTTGTTTTCATTTTTTGTTTTCAGTTTGTTATTTGTGTGAAGTTTGATGTTTTGAGTTATCATAACGACTTAAGCTGTGTAATACATATCTATGTCTTGCTGTTGTTTTAGGTTTTACGACTGTGTATTTTACGAGACACGGAAATTGAGGTATCAAGAATGAACAACAACTACGACGTCCGTTGGAGACGCCAGACCCAGTACAGTAGTGTCAACATTGTGGTCTACAATGACAGAAATGGTAAGGTTATGGTACAGTAGTGTCAACATTGTGGTCTACAATGACAGAAATGGTAAGGTTATGGTACAGTAGTGTCAACATTGTGGTCTACAATGACAGAAATGGTAAGGTTATGGTGACAGTAGTGTCAACATTGTGGTCTACAATGACAGAAATGGTAAGGTTATGGTACAGTAGTGTTAACATTGAAGTAGAAATAATAAATTATGAGATATCTTGCCCTAAGACTTTGCTTTTGGAAATAATGACTGTTCTCTGTTTTAGATGCAAAAGAAATAACATAGCTATAAACCAAACATAATTATGGTCTTTCTTGCTTGCCATTGATGTGGAAGATAAAGATCACTTTGTTTGCTTATGTCCTTTTTCTTTAGAAATATAAGAAGAAAATTTAATTAAGAAAGTTCTTTAATGCTTCACCATTCTGTGGTTAAGTTTTTACAGTTGTAACAATCAGAAAATGAACTTACAAACCTATGTCTGCGTGTTTAGCATACTCATAAACATGAAATATTCTTCATGGTAGAATGTCATTTTGTTTAACTAGTTAATTCTGAGATTTGAATAAAGATTTTGCTGCTAAAGTTATAAACCCTGAGTAAATTGTATAAGTCCTGAATTATTTCTCTGTCTTTTTGTCTGTCTACAATGACGGAAATGGTAAGATGTGGCTTGCATGTTGCTTTTAGGTGACAGCCGTTAATTCGTAGGTGACATTAATGGCAACAACTTTTATCTGAGCCATTATTGATAAATTATTTAAGATATTCAAATGAAACTTTATACACGTTTTGCTAAGGACAAAACCACATCTGTAACAATTTTAGGACTGTAACTCTTGCATTAAAACATGGCTTTGTGATGCTTCTTAATGACAACCCTCTGCCATCCACCAACAGATGACCATTGGCATTCACTTGCAGTGTGTTTGTTGACAGAATATTGAATAAACAGTGATGGGTTAATCATTGTGCATTTTCAGACACATGGATGAATGGTGGCAATGTTCGAGGCAGAATTATACGCCCAGATATTGACTGCACCAACAAGGGGAGACTACAGCTGATAAACGCTGTGCCAGGAATACCGTGGGCCGATATACCCACAGCTATCGAATATGATGAATATCTCCTGTGAGTATAATTTGTCACTTATCGGACATTTCATTTCAAGAAACAAAATTGATTTTACAAAACAGATTATCATAAAGATAATTTAGGGTTATTTAAGATAATTAAATTATAACCCTAACCCTTCCTTTAAAATTGTCATTTTTTTATATCAGAAATAAGTAATAAACGCAAATTATACCAAAACAAAAATAGTATGCTTAAACCTTGATCCTGGTATAAGAGACTCAAAATAAGTAATATTGTTTGAGGAACCTTATCTGACCGTTATGTTTAAAATATGTGTATTTGGTTTCATTTTTCAGTATTATTAATACCTTATAATGCATGTGATGAATCTTGAGAAGATGATTCCAGCTAGAACAGTCAGTAGTTCTCATTCTCTCATGAAAGGGGACATTCATCAACTTGAGTGACATTTGTACCCATAATTTCAGGTACACCTGGAACGACATTAAAATGACAGGGCTGAACACTTACCTCAAGGATCCAACATTTAACCCAACTGGAATCCCGCTCCCACAGAAAACATTCTATGATTACACCAATGGACAAAACGTTTTTACTACAGTGAGTATACATCAGGGTACGTTACAGTTGAACCCCTATGGCTTGAACATGCTTGGCTGGAACATGCTTGGCTGGAACGTGCTTGGCCCGAACGTGCTTGGCACAAAATTTCGTTGGCTCAAACTGGATGTAAAAGACCAATATCTTTGTACTTAATGTAAGCATTCCCGCTTGGCTCAAAAATTCCAAGGCTTAAGGTATTTTTGCTGGTTCCTAGGAGTTTCAGCCAACGGGTTCAACTGTAACTACAAAAGCATTTAGTAAAGTGAGAATGATAGTAACAGCAATGGTGAATTATTTATGATTGTCCAATATGGTATATTCATCATTTAAAAGCTTTTAGGGGCAGCGAAAAGGATATCAAAATACAGTTTGATTGATGGAATATATTGATTTATTATAGCTCACGTCTTAAATTCTCCATATAACATATAGTAAACTACAGCGGTCAACAATTTAATTGGTTCCCCTGCGCCGTGACCTTCTGTTGTACTGTTAAACGCTGTCAAACTGTTAACAGCTGACATCATTGGCAGTAAGATAAGAATACAGGGTGTACAGATATTGTTTGAGCGAGTCAGTGTTGCAGAGACCCTTTGTTTACTCATAGCAGATACAATGACAATATTTTTAAAAAAAATTCTGACGTTTTTCGGGAAAAATATTTTTTTAAATAAAAGCACCGTTATAATATACAGTAAAGGTGGTTTATGCTTTGACTTTTATAACTGACATATTGTGGTTATAAAATTAAATATAGCAATCTTGGAATTGTTTGACATAAAGCCATGGGCGACAGTTTCCATTTGGGTTTACAAGATGTACATCCCACTAAAGAAAGTCAATTTATATATATTAACAATCATCTTTGGGTTCCTCTGTATTTATTATGTGTGTATTCTACTTTCAGACGTTTAATCCGTATGGACAAAACTCCAATGGGCAGTCACAATATCCAGGGCAGAACAGTCAATATCCGAACAGTCAAAATCCAGCAAATACACAATACCCAAACAACAACCAACAATACCCAAACAACAACCAACAATATCCGAACAACCAACAGTATCCCGGCAACCAGGGTTCCTATGGAGAAAATCAGTTTGGGAGCAGTAATTATGCTGGTAGCAATAACAACAACTATGGGAACCAATACCCTAGCACTGGGAGCAATAATTATCAAGGAGGTCAGGGATCTTACAGTAAGTGGACATTGGACTGAAAAACATTAACATTTTGGTAGACATAAATGTCCATGGCTTGCGTGGGTAATCTGAGCCATTTAAAGATTGCAGATGTAATGGACTACAGGGTATTGCCTAAGGATTGTTTTTTTCTGCACAAAGCTAGTTGAAAATGTAGTAAGAAAGTAACATATCCAGCTATGAAGCAGTTAAATGATGCCTGTGTTCCCTGTGTATGTTCAGTGTACCTTATCTTTCAATTTTAACCCTCACGATCAGTTAAGACATCTATTCACAAATTTACAATAACTTCATCCATGTGTTTAGCAAGGCCAGTTACACTACATGTAGTTTAAATATTTGTTAAGTTATTATCCTTTTCCATTTGATATTAGTCGTCAAACTTCGTTATCAGCTTTCAGTGGTCTGGGTATAAATATGTTTAATTTTAAAGTATTACATTGATAGTATGTGTTACTTAAACTACAACTACGGTATTTCATGAGACTTGCAATGTTTAGGGGTGTGTGGAGATATCTACAATGTGTGCCGCTTCACGTTTTTCGTGCCAAACGGTACGGCTACTTACAACTATGGTTTGATGGGATTCGGGCGGTCTATTAGAAATCAGGTGGACCGATATCGTTGGGTAAGTAGGAACTAAGGATAGATGTATAAAATATGAATATTATGTTGAGTTCACTGAATATGGCCTTAATGCAAACATGAGTGTTGGGTACATGATTTGAGAGCTTTGAACAATACTTAACAAGGTCCATATTTCTCGATTTAAGAATTCCTGCATACATGTCTATCAGTGTAGTGAATTCCTATCATTCTGGCTGTATATATAAATATTTGTTTTGATGTGATCATATCGACCACTTGTTTTCACTGAGAACGCTGGACAAGCCTTGGTTGTCATAAATTGTGCTCTTTATAAATGAGTATGTAGTTGATACATGATTCCAGTTTAAGCTTTGTATTAAATGTTGAAGGTGCTGAGAAGACTGGTGATTCCAAATGAAGTTATCTCCCTGGAGAACTTTATAGTGGGCCAGTCTGTTCGATACACAGCAGATAACGGGGAGGATTTGATGATAAAACGAGAAACAGAAAACTGTAAGTAACTTTATAAGCAATTTGCTGCACTTTAATATGAACATTGAATGCAATGTTAAGATGAATTTTAGGAACTCATCTATTAAAATAGCCAGCTTTATTTCTAGTAATTGAACCATTGAATGTAATGCTATGATGAATTTTAGGAATTCATCTATTAAAATAGCCAGCTTTATTTCTAGTTATTGAACCAGTTCTCTGTAGCAGTAATGGTCATAGTGAGAGGCAAATCATGGAAACATGGAATTCCATCTCGAAGACTTTATCTAGTCATTTCTGTTGATAGTTGACCATGATTATCCAAGTGTGAATGCCATATTTGAAACGTAGTATTGCTGGCATTTACCTTCCACAGAATTGTAGGTAACAGGTATTAGAATATAAATGTATTTTCTTTTTGCAGTGGTGCGTGTGCTATGGGGAAGTATGTCCGCACGAGTCATAATGTGGGACATCGGAGCGTCTAACGGCATCGTGCACATCATTGACAACATTCTCTCCGATACCTCCGATCTAAGCAGGGACATCAGTGCTGGAAACTTTCTTTCTGTTAATGTATTTCTACTTGGTGCCATTTCTTTTCTTTGGGTTTTTAGAAAATACTTAAACCATCTCTGATTTTAAATCCTGTTGTTTGTTTATCCTTTTTTCCAGGGCATATGTCATTTAACATTTTTGTCAATTTTTAGAAGTCATGGACTTTGTGATGAATTCGTTCTTTACATTTTGACAAAAATATTGGACATTTTTAAGTAAACATTAGTAGGATTTGTAGGTTGTGTAGGTAGTAATGTAGACTATGAGAATATTAACCATTCCATTTTTATATTTTGTTGATTTTTTAAAAAGATTATTTTGTGTACATTTCATGTCATCTATTGAGGCCATATTGGAAAAGCTTCATTTTTTCGCTATATTTTTACCATTCAGGTATATATATGATTTTTAAAATCATGATGAAAATTAATAATATATATATACTATAGTGTTTATCTTTTACAATGTAAAATAGTATTAGTTTCCATATTTCATTTCAGCCTTTAATTTAAAAACACACAGTAGCTTTATACAAAAATTTATTTTCTTTTCATGTTTGGTTTTTATTTGTTACTTTTATTTTGTTTTTTAAATGACACAATTATATTAAGCTTCCCTGTTTTTGGATGTGTGTTCCAAGTTTCAATGACGTGAACAGTTAATAACGATACAGAGTTCTTTAAGCTGGTCAGAGCATACACTGTGATCCCCTCAAACCTTATTGAGTTGAGTCTGACACGTTATGCCATGGTTTCTTATGTTAACTCACTCCAAAACCTATTTAAATAAATATCCACATGAAACTTATCATAAATGTTCACATTTACATGCACACCAGTTCCCATAACTCTGACTTTGAAGTCAATTTTGAGTATAAGAAAAAATAATCATGGTAATTCATAAAGGTTGTTCTTGTATTTCATAGAATTGTTTCTTTTATAATTCACATGTTCATTGTTTATGTGAAGCTTTTGCGACTTACAATGCTGCAGCATGTGTATTATGATTTGTTGATTTTGAGGTCTTCTGTTTTTTGAAGACAAACAAGTCAGGGCGTTGTGATGGCCTTAGTGTCTTGGTGTCATTATTGTAGTACATAAACTTCAACCACAGTCATAACTCAAGATCTGTTTAAAATATTCAGAGGAAACTGTATACACATGTTGCCACAGACGATACACATATAGAGCAAAGTCCTTATCTCCGGCTTTTATAAATGTTGACTAACCTCCCTTATTCAATAGAAAAAACAACAGACTAGCAGTGGAGTTCCCTCTGTGCGGCTCCTGTCATATCTACATTACAATGAAATGTGATAAGTTCATGACTTTACAGCTTTCCTAATCCACTATCTATATATATGTTAGATGTATTTTCTCCTTTTTGGCAATAACTATCACAGGTATTTAGTACTTGTCTCCTTATTTGTTTATTGATGTTATAAATATAGTATTATCTATTTTACAGACATTATTTTGATGCATATTTGTGTATATGTAGGTTTTCATCATTTTGTTTAGGCCATGCAAAGTGATAACGATTAAGTGTCAGGTTCTAATTTCATCACCTACATGCACTTACAAGGCAGGAAAAAATCATTTCTCCACAGATATCATATGGTAACTGTTAAACAAGTGTGGCAACATCTCCAAGGGAACCAGCGTTGACAGCTGTACCAGCCGGAGCCAGCGTTGACAGCTGTACCAGTCCGAGATGGTGAACAATAATAAGGCACATAATTATATCAAAATATATTTTTCCCCATCTCGGACTGATACTATCACCTTGTTGTTCAATGAGATTGTATTATTTTTTTGTGACCGGCTTCATTCAGATTGTTCAAGAAATCAGCCCCTGAAAGTCTGGACATTTTAGCCATCTATGGATGACATTATATATCTCAGATAGTTTAGGAATGGAGGATAAGCTTCTTGGATTTTTAAACATTTTGATATTATTTTTATTATGTTAGCAATTTTAAGTGCTTCACAAAGCCATTATAGTCAAGATTTATTAGCGTTTGTCCGCTTTTCAAAGAAAAAAGGCTCCGATTTGTCATTGTTTTTGTGTAGCTGTTGTCAACATAGTTACTGAAGGGGGGAATCATTGTTTGCCATAAATAATAAAAAAAATAATATCTTCATAATGATGCACATTGGTGCAAGTCCTGTAACTCTGAAATGATATAATTTGATGGGTTATGATCCCTGATTGCTGAAGAAAGATAGACGAGTGTCAGTTTCCATTCAAGGTACACTTGTTTACTGGAATCTTCATATTGTTGTGTATTCTTCAAAAAAATTGTAAAATTTAAATCTGTACATTCCATTTTTAATGTTTTTTACACTTTTTTTTATATGATATTTTTTAATCAAGGTACCTTTTGTGAATTTTATAATCTTGTACATATCATTTTATACACTCATATCAATAGACTTCTTTTACATGTTTTGTATATAATAAATATGGGGTCTATTTACAGTCTTGTCCTTAATTCAGAAATTATAATAGATTAAATAAATGAAAATATAAATTGACATCTGGTTTGCGTTTTGCTCTTTAGTCTGATAACTGTGCAGGGGCCAGACCGATAACAGTACAGGGGCAGTATTAGACTGATAACAATACAGGGGCTAGACTGATAACAGTACAGGGGCCGGACTGATAACAGTACAGGGGCTAGTCTGATAACTGTACAGGGGCTAGACTGATAACAGTACAGGGGCCAGACTGATAACAGTACAGGGGCTAGACTGATAACAGTACAGGGGCAAGACTGATAACAGTACAGGGGCTAGACTGATAACAGTACAGGGGCCAGACTGATATTTAAACGGTACTGGGGCCAGACTGATAACAGTACTGGGGCAAGACTGATAACAGTACAGGGGCTAGAATGATAACAGTGCTGTGGCAAGACTGATAACAGTACAGGGGCCAGACTGATAACAGTATAGGGGCAAGACTGATAACAGTACAGGGGCTAGAATGATAACAGTACTGTGGCAAGACTGATAACAGTACAGGGGCCAGACTGATAACAGTACAGGGGCCAGACTGATAACAGTACAGGGGCAAGACTGATAACAGTATAGGAGTAAGACTGATAACAGTACAGGGGCCAGACTAATAACAGTACAGGGGCCAGACTGATAACAGTACAGGGGCCAGACTGATAACAGTACAGGGGCCAGACTGATAACAGTACGGGGGCAAGACTGATAACAGTACAGGGGCCAGACTGATAACAGTACGGGGGCAAGACTGATAACAGTACAGGGGCAAGACTGATAACAGTACAGGGGCAAGACTGATAACAGTACAGGGGCCAGACTGATAACAGTACAGGGACCAGACTGATAACAGTACAGGGGCCAGACTGATAACAGTACAGGGGCCAGACTGATAACAGTACAGGGGCTAGACTGATAACAGTACAGGGGCCAGACTGATAACAGTACAGGGGCCAAACTGATATCAGTATAGGGGCCAGACTGATAACAGTACAGGGGCAAGACTGATAACAGTACAGGGGCCAGACTGATAACAGTACAGGGGCCAGACTGATAACAGTACAGGGGCCAGACTGATATCAGTACAGGGGCCAGACTGATATCAGTACAGGGGCCAGACTGATAACAGTACAGGGGCCAGACTCATAAAGCATCTTAGTGAAAGTTTTCAAAGTAATGAAACACTTTGTTTTTTCTGACTTGAATTTAAAGAAAACTAATATTTTAAGTTTTTAGACCAAAAGTATGAAAATTAGCAAGGAAAAAATCCAAATAAATTAGGCGTTTGAAAAAATTGATGAAAGATATAGGGTATTTAAAATATGTTTTTGTTATTAAAAATCACTAAGTTGAAAATGTTCAAGAAGAAACTTTATCAATATCGCCGCTGATCTCGATCATTTGCCCATGTTTACAGGGCTGATCTCGATCGCTTGCCCATGTTTACAGGGAGTCATATTAAGAGGGCATGAAATTGAGTATTCAATTTTAATAATACTGTGTTCTGTCGAATCTGTAAGAACTTGATCTCGGCCATTGCCTACAGGACGACACAGGTGACATGTTGAGTATACATTGAGGATATGATTCTACTAAGATGTTTTGTTCAACAAAATAATGTTACAAAAGTGAAATAATTAACTTAAAATTGGTATGTTCTTATTTATAAGCCTGGAAGTAAAACAACAACCGTGCATTGATTAAGTAAGACCATTTTCAACAGTTAAGCAAGAATCAACGATTGAATGCCAAGACGAATCTTACATCAACGACCAAATGTCATTAAAAACACTTAAGACTGTACTTAAAGGTCTCAGTTATTGTAATATTGAAACCGAGCAACAGATTTATACCAATGAGAAACATTGGAAAGGCTCTAACAGAGATATCGAGAGTTCATTTATAATAATATGATCAACGTAGAGATAAGGGAGAATCGAAGAATCCCACTAACTGATGGGGATGAAAGTCCGGACACACTGTTTGGTGGTGTAAGTCCGGACACACACTGTTTCTTGGTGTAAGTCCGGACACACACGGTTTGGTGGTGTAAGTCCGGACACACACTGTTTCTTGGTGTAAGTCCGGACACACACGGTTTGGTGGTGTAAGCCCGGACACACACTGTTTGGTGGTGTAAGTCCGGACACATACTGTTGGGTGGTGTAAGCCCGGACACACACTGTTGGGTGGTGTAAGCCCGGACACACACTGTTTGGTGGTGTAAGCCCGGACACATACTGTTGGGTGGTGTAAGCCCGGACACACACTGTTGGGTGGTGTAAGCCCGGACACACACTGTTGGGTGGTGTAAGCCCGGACACATACTGTTGGGTGGTGTAAGCCCGGACACACACTGTTGGGTGGTGTAAGCCCGGACACACACTGTTGGGTGGTGTAAGCCCGGACACACACTGTTGGGTGGTGTAAGCCCGGACACACACTGTTGGGTGGTGTAAGCCCGGACACACACTGTTGGGTGGTGTAAGCCCGGACACACACTGTTGGGTGGTGTAAGCCCGGACACACACTGTTGGGTGGTGTAAGCCCGGACACACACTGTTGGGTGGTGTAAGCCCGGACACACACTGTTGGGTGGTGTAAGCCCGGACACACACTGTTGGGTGGTGTAAGTCCGGACACACACTGTTGGGTGGTGTAAGTCCGGACACATACTGTTTGGTGGTGTAAGTCCGGACACATACTGTTTGGTGGTGTAAGTCCGGACACACACTGTTGGGTGGTGTAAGTCCGGACACATACTGTTGGGTGGTGTAAGCCCGGACACACACTGTTGGGTGGTGTAAGTCCGGACACATACTGTTTGGTGGTGTAAGCCCGGACACATACTGTTGGGTGGTGTAAGTCCGGACACACACTGTTGGGTGGTGTAAGCCCGGACACACACTGTTGGGTGGTGTAAGCCCGGACACACACTGTTGGGTGGTGTAAGCCCGGACACACACTGTTGGGTGGTGTAAGCCCGGACACACACTGTTGGGTGGTGTAAGCCCGGACACACACTGTTGGGTGGTGTAAGTCCGGACACACACTGTTGGGTGGTGTAAGCCCGGACACACACTGTTGGGTGGTGTAAGCCCGGACACACACTGTTGGGTGGTGTAAGCCCGGACACATACTGTTGGGTGGTGTAAGTCCGGACACATACTGTTGGGTGGTGTAAGTCCGGACACACACCGGACACATACTGTTGGGTGGTGTAAGTCCGGACACATACTGTTTGGTGGTGTAAGCCCGGACACACACTGTTGGGTGGTGTAAGCCCGGACACACACTGTTGGGTGGTGTAAGCCCGGACACACACTGTTGGGTGGTGTAAGCCCGGACACATACTGTTTGGTGGTGTAAGCCCGGACACACACTGTTGGGTGGTGTAAGCCCGGACACATACTGTTGGGTGGTGTAAGCCCGGACACATACTGTTGGGTGGTGTAAGCCCGGACACACACTGTTGGGTGGTGTAAGCCCGGACACACACTGTTGGGTGGTGTAAGCCCGGACACATACTGTTTGGTGGTGTAAGCCCGGACACACACTGTTGGGTGGTGTAAGCCCGGACACACACTGTTGGGTGGTGTAAGCCCGGACACATACTGTTGGGTGGTGTAAGCCCGGACACACACTGTTTGGTGGTGTAAGCCCGGACACACACTGTTGGGTGGTGTAAGCCCGGACACATACTGTTGGGTGGTGTAAGCCCGGACACATACTGTTGGGTGGTGTAAGCCCGGACACATACTGTTGGGTGGTGTAAGCCCGGACACATACTGTTTGGTGGTGTAAGCCCGGACACATACTGTTTGGTGGTGTAAGTCCGGACACACACTGTTGGGTGGTGTAAGCCCGGACACACACTGTTGGGTGGTGTAAGTCCGGACACACACTGTTTGGTGGTGTAAGCCCGGACACACACTGTTGGGTGGTGTAAGCCCGGACACATACTGTTGGGTGGTGTAAGCCCGGACACACACTGTTTGGTGGTGTAAGTCCGGACACACACTGTTGGGTGGTGTAAGCCCGGACACATACTGTTGGGTGGTGTAAGCCCGGACACATACTGTTGGGTGGTGTAAGCCCGGACACACACTGTTGGGTGTTGGGTGGTGTAAGCCCGGACACATACTGTTGGGTGGTGTAAGCCCGGACACATACTGTTTGGTGGTGTAAGCCCGGACACATACTGTTGGGTGGTGTAAGCCCGGACACACACTGTTGGGTGGTGTAAGCCCGGACACACACTGTTGGGTGGTGTAAGCCCGGACACATACTGTTGGGTGGTGTAAGCCCGGACACACACTGTTGGGTGGTGTAAGCCCGGACACATACTGTTTGGTGGTGTAAGCCCGGACACACACTGTTGGGTGGTGTAAGCCCGGACACATACTGTTGGGTGGTGTAAGCCCGGACACACACTGTTTGGTGGTGTAAGCCCGGACACATACTGTTGGGTGGTGTAAGCCCGGACACACACTGTTGGGTGGTGTAAGCCCGGACACACACTGTTGGGTGGTGTAAGCCCGGACACACACTGTTGGGTGGTGTAAGCCCGGACACATACTGTTGGGTGGTGTAAGTCCGGACACATACTGTTGGGTGGTGTAAGCCCGGACACATACTGTTGGGTGGTGTAAGCCCGGACACATACTGTTTGGTGGTGTAAGCCCGGACACACACTGTTTGGTGGTGTAAGCCCGGACACACACTGTTTGGTGGTGTAAGCCCGGACACACACTGTTTGGTGGTGTAAGCCCGGACACATACTGTTGGGTGGTGTAAGCCCGGACACACACTGTTGGGTGGTGTAAGCCTGGACACATACTGTTGGGTGGTGTAAGCCCGGACACATACTGTTGGGTGGTGTAAGCCCGGACACATACTGTTGGGTGGTGTAAGCCCGGACACATACTGTTTGGTGGTGTAAGCCCGGACACATACTGTTTGGTGGTGTAAGTCCGGACACACACTGTTGGGTGGTGTAAGCCCGGACACACACTGTTGGGTGGTGTAAGTCCGGACACACACTGTTTGGTGGTGTAAGCCCGGACACACACTGTTGGGTGGTGTAAGCCCGGACACATACTGTTGGGTGGTGTAAGCCCGGACACACACTGTTGGGTGGTGTAAGTCCGGACACACACTGTTGGGTGGTGTAAGCCCGGACACATACTGTTGGGTGGTGTAAGCCCGGACACATACTGTTGGGTGGTGTAAGCCCGGACACACACTGTTGGGTGTTGGGTGGTGTAAGCCCGGACACATACTGTTGGGTGGTGTAAGCCCGGACACATACTGTTTGGTGGTGTAAGCCCGGACACATACTGTTGGGTGGTGTAAGCCCGGACACACACTGTTGGGTGGTGTAAGCCCGGACACACACTGTTGGGTGGTGTAAGCCCGGACACATACTGTTGGGTGGTGTAAGCCCGGACACACACTGTTGGGTGGTGTAAGCCCGGACACATACTGTTTGGTGGTGTAAGCCCGGACACACACTGTTGGGTGGTGTAAGCCCGGACACATACTGTTGGGTGGTGTAAGCCCGGACACACACTGTTTGGTGGTGTAAGCCCGGACACATACTGTTGGGTGGTGTAAGCCCGGACACACACTGTTGGGTGGTGTAAGCCCGGACACACACTGTTGGGTGGTGTAAGCCCGGACACACACTGTTGGGTGGTGTAAGCCCGGACACATACTGTTGGGTGGTGTAAGTCCGGACACATACTGTTGGGTGGTGTAAGCCCGGACACATACTGTTGGGTGGTGTAAGCCCGGACACATACTGTTGGGTGGTGTAAGCCCGGACACATACTGTTGGGTGGTGTAAGTCCGGACACATACTGTTGGGTGGTGTAAGCCCGGACACACACTGTTGGGTGGTGTAAGTCCGGACACACACTGTTGGGTGGTGTAAGCCCGGACACATACTGTTGGGTGGTGTAAGCCCGGACACATACTGTTGGGTGGTGTAAGCCCGGACACACACTGTTGGGTGGTGTAAGCCCGGACACATACTGTTTGGTGGTGTAAGCCCGGACACATACTGTTGGGTGGTGTAAGTCCGGACACATACTGTTGGGTGGTGTAAGTCCGGACACACACTGTTGGGTGGTGTAAGCCCGGACACATACTGTTGGGTGGTGTAAGTCCGGACACATACTGTTGGGTGGTGTAAGCCCGGACACACACTGTTGGGTGGTGTAAGCCCGGACACACACTGTTGGGTGGTGTAAGCCCGGACACACACTGTTGGGTGGTGTAAGCCCGGACACACACTGTTGGGTGGTGTAAGCCCGGAAACACACTGTTGGGTGGTGTAAGCCCGGACACATACTGTTTGGTGGTGTAAGCCCGGACACACACTGTTGGGTGGTGTAAGCCCGGACACACACTGTTTGGTGGTGTAAGTCCGGACACATACTGTTGGGTGGTGTAAGCCCGGACACACACTGTTGGGTGGTGTAAGCCCGGACACATACTGTTGGGTGGTGTAAGCCCGGACACATACTGTTGGGTGGTGTAAGCCCGGACACATACTGTTGGGTGGTGTAAGCCCGGACACACACTGTTGGGTGGTGTAAGCCCGGACACATACTGTTGGGTGGTGTAAGCCCGGACACATACTGTTTGGTGGTGTAAGCCCGGACACATACTGTTGGGTGGTGTAAGCCCGGACACATACTGTTGGGAAGTGTAAGCCCGGACACATACTGTTGGGTGGTGTAAGTCCGGACACACACTGTTTGGTGGTGTAAGTCCGGACACACACTGTTTGGTGGTGTAAGCCCGGACACATACTGTTGGGTGGTGTAAGCCCGGACACATACTGTTGGGTGGTGTAAGCCCGGACACATACTGTTGGGTGGTGTAAGTCCGGACACACACTGTTTGGTGGTGTAAGCCCGGACACATACTGTTGGGTGGTGTAAGCCTGGACACATACTGTTGGGTGGTGTAAGCCCGGACACATACTGTTGGGTGGTGTAAGCCCGGACACATACTGTTGGGTGGTGTAAGCCCGGACACATACTGTTTGGTGGTGTAAGCCCGGACACACACTGTTTGGTGGTGTAAGCCCGGACACATACTGTTGGGTGGTGTAAGCCCGGACACATACTGTTGGGTGGTGTAAGCCCGGACACATACTGTTGGGTGGTGTAAGCCCGGACACATACTGTTGGGTGGTGTAAGTCCGGACACACACTGTTGGGTGGTGTAAGCCCGGACACATACTGTTGGGTGGTGTAAGCCCGGACACATACTGTTGGGTGGTGTAAGTCCGGACACACACTGTTGGGTGGTGTAAGCCCGGACACACACTGTTTGGTGGTGTAAGCCCGGACACATACTGTTGGGTGGTGTAAGCCCGGACACATACTGTTTGGTGGTGTAAGCCCGGACACACACTGTTGGGTGGTGTAAGCCCGGACACATACTGTTGGGTGGTGTAAGCCCGGACATACACTGTTGGGTGGTGTAAGCCCGGACACATACTGTTGGGTGGTGTAAGTCCGGACATACACTGTTGGGTGGTGTAAGCCCGGACACATACTGTTGGGTGGTGTAAGTCCGGACACATACTGTTTGGTGGTGTAAGTCCGGACACACACTGTTGGGTGGTGTAAGCCCGGACACATACTGTTGGGTGGTGTAAGCCCGGACACACACTGTTGGGTGGTGTAAGCCCGGACACACACTGTTTGGTGGTGTAAGCCCGGACACATACTGTTGGGTGGTGTAAGCCCGGACACATACTGTTGGGTGGTGTAAGCCCGGACACATACTGTTGGGTGGTGTAAGCCCGGACACATACTGTTGGGTGGTGTAAGCCCGGACACATACTGTTGGGTGGTGTAAGCCCGGACACATACTGTTGGGTGGTGTAAGCCCGGACACACACTGTTGGGTGGTGTAAGCCCGGACACATACTGTTGGGTGGTGTAAGTCCGGACACACACTGTTGGGTGGTGTAAGCCCGGACACATACTGTTTGGTGGTGTAAGTCCGGACACATACTGTTGGGTGGTGTAAGTCCGGACACATACTGTTGGGTGGTGTAAGCCCGGACACACACTGTTGGGTGGTGTAAGTCCGGACACACACTGTTGGGTGGTGTAAGCCCGGACACATACTGTTGGGTGGTGTAAGCCCGGACACATACTGTTGGGTGGTGTAAGCCCGGACACACACTGTTGGGTGGTGTAAGCCCGGACACATACTGTTTGGTGGTGTAAGCCCGGACACATACTGTTGGGTGGTGTAAGTCCGGACACATACTGTTGGGTGGTGTAAGTCCGGACACACACTGTTGGGTGGTGTAAGCCCGGACACATACTGTTGGGTGGTGTAAGTCCGGACACATACTGTTGGGTGGTGTAAGCCCGGACACACACTGTTGGGTGGTGTAAGCCCGGACACACACTGTTGGGTGGTGTAAGCCCGGACACACACTGTTGGGTGGTGTAAGCCCGGACACACACTGTTGGGTGGTGTAAGCCCGGACACACACTGTTGGGTGGTGTAAGCCCGGACACATACTGTTTGGTGGTGTAAGCCCGGACACACACTGTTGGGTGGTGTAAGCCCGGACACACACTGTTTGGTGGTGTAAGTCCGGACACATACTGTTGGGTGGTGTAAGCCCGGACACACACTGTTGGGTGGTGTAAGCCCGGACACATACTGTTGGGTGGTGTAAGCCCGGACACATACTGTTGGGTGGTGTAAGCCCGGACACATACTGTTGGGTGGTGTAAGCCCGGACACATACTGTTGGGTGGTGTAAGCCCGGACACATACTGTTGGGTGGTGTAAGCCCGGACACATACTGTTTGGTGGTGTAAGCCCGGACACATACTGTTGGGTGGTGTAAGCCCGGACACATACTGTTGGGTGGTGTAAGCCCGGACACATACTGTTGGGTGGTGTAAGTCCGGACACACACTGTTTGGTGGTGTAAGTCCGGACACACACTGTTTGGTGGTGTAAGCCCGGACACATACTGTTGGGTGGTGTAAGCCCGGACACATACTGTTGGGTGGTGTAAGCCCGGACACATACTGTTTGGTGGTGTAAGTCCGGACACACACTGTTGGGTGGTGTAAGCCCGGACACATACTGTTTGGTGGTGTAAGCCCGGACACATACTGTTGGGTGGTGTAAGCCCGGACACACACTGTTGGGTGGTGTAAGCCCGGACACATACTGTTTGGTGGTGTAAGCCCGGACACACACTGTTGGGTGGTGTAAGCCCGGACACACACTGTTGGGTGGTGTAAGCCCGGACACATACTGTTTGGTGGTGTAAGCCCGGACACATACTGTTGGGTGGTGTAAGCCCGGACACACACTGTTGGGTGGTGTAAGCCCGGACACATACTGTTGGGTGGTGTAAGCCCGGACACACACTGTTGGGTGGTGTAAGCCCGGACACACACTGTTGGGTGGTGTAAGCCCGGACACATACTGTTGGGTGGTGTAAGCCCGGACACATACTGTTGGGTGGTGTAAGCCCGGACACACACTGTTGGGTGGTGTAAGCCCGGACACACACTGTTGGGTGGTGTAAGCCCGGACACATACTGTTGGGTGGTGTAAGCCCGGACACATACTGTTGGGTGGTGTAAGCCCGGACACACACTGTTGGGTGTTGGGTGGTGTAAGCCCGGACACATACTGTTGGGTGGTGTAAGCCCGGACACATACTGTTGGGTGGTGTAAGCCCGGACACACACTGTTGGGTGGTGTAAGCCCGGACACATACTGTTGGGTGGTGTAAGCCCGGACACATACTGTTGGGTGGTGTAAGCCCGGACACACACTGTTGGGTGGTGTAAGTCCGGACACATACTGTTGGGTGGTGTAAGCCCGGACACACACTGTTTGGGTGGTGTAAGCCCGGACACATACTGTTTGGTGGTGTAAGCCCGGACACATACTGTTGGGTGGTGTAAGCCCGGACACACACTGTTGGGTGGTGTAAGCCCGGACACACACTGTTTGGTGGTGTAAGCCCGGACACACACTGTTGGGTGGTGTAAGCCCGGACACATACTGTTTGGTGGTGTAAGCCCGGACACATACTGTTGGGTGGTGTAAGCCCGGACACACACTGTTGGGTGGTGTAAGCCCGGACACATACTGTTTGGTGGTGTAAGCCCGGACACATACTGTTGGGTGGTGTAAGTCCGGACACATACTGTTTGGTGGTGTAAGTCCGGACACACACTGTTGGGTGGTGTAAGCGGTGTAAGCCCGGACACACACTGTTGGGTGGTGTAAGTCCGGACACATACTGTTGGGTGGTGTAAGTCCGGACACACACTGTTTGGTGGTGTAAGCCCGGACACACACTGTTGGGTGGTGTAAGTCCGGACACATACTGTTGGGTGGTGTAAGCCCGGACACACACTGTTGGGTGGTGTAAGCCCGGACACACACTGTTGGGTGGTGTAAGCCCGGACACATACTGTTGGGTGGTGTAAGCCCGGACACACACTGTTGGGTGGTGTAAGCCCGGACACATACTGTTGGGTGGTGTAAGCCCGGACACACACTGTTTGGTGGTGTAAGCCCGGACACATACTGTTGGGTGGTGTAAGCCCGGACACACACTGTTGGGTGGTGTAAGCCCGGACACACACTGTTGGGTGGTGTAAGCCCGGACACACACTGTTGGGTGGTGTAAGCCCGGACACACACTGTTGGGTGGTGTAAGCCCGGACACATACTGTTGGGTGATGTAGCCCGGACACACACTGTTGGGTAGTGTAAGCCCGGACACATACTGTTTGGTGGTGTAAGCCCGGACACATACTGTTGGGTGGTGTAAGCCCGGACACACACTGTTTGGTGGTGTAAGCCCGGACACATACTGTTGGGTGGTGTAAGCCCGGACACATACTTTTGGGTGGTGTAAGCCCGGACACACACTGTTGGGTGGTGTAAGCCCGGACACACACTGTTGGGTGGTGTAAGCCCGGACACATACTGTTGGGTGGTGTAAGTCCGGACACATACTGTTTGGTGGTGTAAGCCCGGACACATACTGTTGGGTGGTGTAAGCCCGGACACACACTGTTGGGTGGTGTAAGTCCGGACACACACTGTTTGGTGGTGTAAGCCCGGACACATACTGTTGGGTGGTGTAAGCCCGGACACACACTGTTGGGTGGTGTAAGTCCGGACACACACTGTTTGGTGGTGTAAGCCCGGACACATACTGTTGGGTGGTGTAAGCCCGGACACATACTGTTTGGTGGTGTAAGCCCGGACACATACTGTTTGGTGGTGTAAGCCCGGACACATACTGTTGGGTGGTGTAAGCCCGGACACATACTGTTTGGTGGTGTAAGCCCGGACACATACTGTTTGGTGGTGTAAGCCCGGACACATACTGTTGGGTGGTGTAAGCCCGGACACACACTGTTGGGTGGTGTAAGCCCGGACACATACTGTTGGGTGGTGTAAGCCCGGACACATACTGTTGGGTGGTGTAAGCCCGGACACATACTGTTTGGTGGTGTAAGCCCGGACACACACTGTTGGGTGGTGTAAGCCCGGACACATACTGTTGGGTGGTGTAAGCCCGGACACATACTGTTTGGTGGTGTAAGCCCGGACACATACTGTTGGGTGGTGTAAGCCCGGACACATACTGTTGGGTGGTGTAAGCCCGGACACACACTGTTGGGTGGTGTAAGCCCGGACACATACTGTTGGGTGGTGTAAGTCCGGACACACACGTTGGGTGGTGTAAGCCCGGACACATACTGTTGGGTGGTGTAAGCCCGGACACATACTGTTTGGTGGTGTAAGCCCGGACACATACTGTTGGGTGGTGTAAGCCCGGACACACACTGTTGGTGGTGTAAGCCCGGACACATACTGTTGGGTGGTGTAAGCCCGGACACATACTGTTGGTGGTGTAAGCCCGGACAGATACTGTTTGGGTGGTGTAAGCCCGGACACATACTGTTTGGGTGTGTAAGCCCGGACACATACCTGGGTGGTGTAAGCCCGGACACACACTGTTGGTGGTGTAAGTCCGGACACACTGTTTGGTGGTGTAAGCCCGGACAGACACTGTTTGGTGGTGTAAGCCCGGACACAAACTGTTTGGTGGTGTAAGTCCGGACACACTGTTGGGTGGTGTAAGCCCGGACACACACTGTTTGGTGGTGTAAGTCCGGACACACACTGTTGGGTGGTGTAAGCCCGGACACACACTGTTGGGTGGTGTAGCCGGACACACACTGTTTGGTGGTGTAAGCCCGGACACACATGTTGGTGGTGTAAGCCCGGACACACACTGTTGGGTGGTGTAAGCCCGGACAACACTGTTGGGTGGTGTAAGCCGGACACACACTGTTGGGTGGTGTAAGTCCGGACACATACTGTTGGGTGGTGTAAGCCCGGACACATACTGTTGGGTGGTGTAAGCCCGGACACATACTGTTTGGTGGTGTAAGCCCGGACACATACTGTTGGTTGGTGTAAGCCCGGACACATACTGTTTGGTGGTGTAAGCCCGGACACATACTGTTGGGTGGTGTAAGCCCGGACACACAACTGTTGGGTGGTGTAAGCCGGACACATACTGTTGGGTGGTGTAAGCCCGGACACACACTGTTTGGGTGGTGTAAGCCCGGACACATACTGTTGGGTGGTGTAAGCCCGGACACATACTGTTGGGTGGTGTAAGCCCGGACACATACTGTTGGGTGGTGTAAGCCCGGACACATACTGTTGGGTGGTGTAAGCCCGGACACACTGTTGTGGGTGTAAGCCCGGACACATACTGTTGGGTGGTTGTAAGCCCGGACATACTGTTGGGTGGTGTAAGCCCGGACACATACTGTTGGGGGTGTAAGCCCGGACACACACTGTTGGGTGGTGTAAGCCCGGACACATACTGTTGGGTGGTGTAAGTCCGGACACACACTGTTGGGTGGTGTAAGCCCGGACACACACTGTTGGGTGGTGTAAGCCCGGACACACACTGTTGGGTGGTGTAAGCCCGGACACATACTGTTGGGTGGTGTAAGCCGGACACACACTGTTGGGTGGTGTAAGCCCGGACACACACTGTTTTGGTGGTGTAAGCCCGGACACATACTGTTTGGTGGTGTAAGCCGACACACACTGTTGGGTGGTGTAAGCCCGGACACACACTGCTGTGGTGTGTAAGCCCGGACACATACTGTTGGGTGGTGTAAGCCCGGACACATACTGTTGGTGGTGTAAGCCCGGACACACCTGTTGGGTGGTGTAAGCCCGGACACACACTGTTGGGTGGTGTAAGCCCGGACACATACTGTTGGGTGTGTAAGCCCGGACACCACTGTTGGGTGGTGTAAGCCCGGACACACACTGTTGGGTGGTGTAAGCCCGGACACACACTGTTGGGTGGTGTAAGCCCGGACACATCTGTTGGGTGTGTAAGCCCGGACACATACTGTTTGGTGGTGTAAGCCCGGACACATACTGTTGGGTGGTGTAAGCCCGGACACACACTGTTGGGTGGTGTAAGCCCGGACACATACTGTTGGGTGGTGTAAGCCCGGACACACACTGTTTGGGTGGTGTAAGCCCGGACACACACTGTTGGGTGTGTAAGCCCGGACACATACTGTTTTGGGTGGTGTAAGCCCGGACACACACTGTTTGGTGGTGTAAGCCCGGACACACACTGTTGGGTGGTGTAAGCCCGGACACACACTGTTGGGTGTGTAAGCCCGGACACACACTGTTGGGTGGTGTAAGCCCGACACACACTGTTGGGTGGTGTAAGCCCGGACACACACTGTTGGGTGGTGTAAGCCCGGACACATACTGTTGGGTGGTGTAAGCCCGGACACATACTGTTGGGTGGTGTAAGCCCGGACACATACTGTTGGGTGGTGTAAGCCCGGACACATACTGTTGGGTGGTGTAAGCCCGGACACATACTGTTTTGGTGGTGTAAGTCCGGACACACACTGTTGGGTGGTGTAAGCCCGGACACACACTGTTGGGTGGTGTAAGCCCGGACACACACTGTTGGGTGGTGTAAGCCGGACACACACTGTTGGTGGTGTAAGCCCGGACACACACTGTTTGGTGGGTAGCCCGGACACCACTGTTTGGGTGGTGTAAGCCCGGACACACACTGTTGGGTGGTGTAAGCCCGGACACATACTGTTTGGTGGTGTAAGCCCGGACACATACTGTTTGGTGGTGTAAGTCCGGACACATACTGTTTGGTGTGTAAGCCCGGACACACACTGTTGGGTGGTGTAAGCCCGGACCACACTGTTGGGTGGTGTAAGCCCGGACACATACTGTTTGGTGGTGTAAGCCCGGACACATACTGTTGGGTGTGTAAGCCCGGACACACACTGGTTGGGTGGTGTAAGCCCGGACACATACTGTTGTGGTGTAAGCCCGGACACACACTGTTGGGCGGTGTAAGCCCGGACACATACTGTTGGGTGGTGTAAGCCGGACACATACTGTTGGGTGGTGTAAGTCCGGACACATACTGTTGGGTGTGTAAGCCCGGACACATACTGTTGGTGGTGTAAGTCCGGACACATACTGTTGGGTGGTGTAAGCCCGGACACATACTGTTGGGTGGTGTAAGCCCGGACACATACTGTTGGGTGGTGTAAGCCCGGACACATACTGTTGGGTGGTGTAAGCCCGGACACATACTGTTTGGTGGTGTAAGCCCGGACACCAACTGTTTGGTGGTGTAAGCCCGGACACATACTGTTTTGGTGGTGTAAGCCCGGACACACACTGTTTGGTGGTGTAAGCCCGGACACATACTGTTGGGTGGTGTAAGCCCGGACACACACTGTTGGGTGGTGTAAGCCCGGACACATACTGTTGGGTGGTGTAAGCCCGGACACACACTGTTGGGTGTGTAAGCCCGGACACACACTGTTTGGGTGGTGTAGTCCGGACACATACTGTTGGGTGGTGTAAAGCCCGACACACTGTTGGGTGGTGTAAGCCCGGACACATACTGTTTGGTGGTGTAAGCCCGGACACATACTGTTGGGTGGTGTAAGCCCGGACACACACTGTTGGGTGGTGTAAGCCCGACACATACTGTTGGGTGGTGTAAGCCCGGACACATACTGTTGGGTGGTGTAACCCGGACACATACTGTTGGGTGGTGTAAGCCCGGACACACACTGTTTGGTGGTGTAAGCCCGGACACACACTGTTGGGTGGTGTAAGCCCGGACACACACTGTTGGGTGGTGTAAGCCCGGACACACACTGTTTGGTGGTGTAAGCCCGGACACATACTGTTGGGTGGTGTAAGCCGGACACAACTGTTGGGTGGTGTAAGCCCGGACACACACTGTTGGGTGGTGTAAGCCCGGACACATACTGTTGGGTGGTGTAAGCCCGGACACACACTGTTGGGTGGTGTAAGCCGGACACACACTGTTGGGTGGTGTAAGCCCGGACACACACTGTTGGTGGTGTAGCCCGGACACATACTGTTGGGTGGTGTAAGTCCGGACACACACTGTTGGGTGGTGTAAGTCCGGACACATACTGTTTGGTGGTGTAAGTCCGGACACATACTGTTGGGTGGTGTAAGCCCGGACACACACTGTTGGGTGGTGTAAGCCCGGACACATACTGTTGGGTGGTGTAAGTCCGGACACATACTGTTGGGTGGTGTAAGCCCGGACACATACTGTTGGGGTTGGTGTAAGTCCGGACACATACTGTTGGGTGGTGTAAGCCCGGACACATACGTGGGTGGTGTAAGCCCGGACACATACTGTTGGGTGGTGTAAGCCCGGAACATACTGTTGGTGGTGTAAGTCCGGACACATACTGTTTGGTGGTGTAAGCCCGGACACACACTTTGGGTTGGGTGTGTAAGCCCGGACACATACTGTTGGGTGGTGTAAGTCCGGACACATACTGTTGGTTGGTGTAAGCCCGGACACATACTGTTGGGTGGTTAAGCCCGGACATATACTGTTGGGTGGTGTAAGCCCGGACACACACTGTTGGGTGGTGTAAGCCCGGACACATACTGTTGGGTGGTGTAAGCCGGACACACACTGTTGGGTGGTGTAAGTCCGGACACATACTGTTGGGTGGTGTAAGTCCGGACACACACTGTTTGGTGGTGTAAGCCCGGACACATACTGTTGGGTTGTGTAAGCCCGGACACATACTGTTGGGTGGTGTAAGCCCGGACACATACTGTTGGGTGGTGTACCCGGACACATACTGTTGGGTGGTGTAAGCCCGGACACACACTGTTGGGTGGTGTAAAGCCCGGACACACACTGTTGGGTGGTGTAAGCCCGGACACATACTGTTGGGTGGTGTAAGTCCGGACACATACTGTTGGGTGGTGTAAGCCCGGACACATACTGTTGGGTGGTGTAAGTCCGGACACATACTGTTGGGTGGTGTAAGCCCGACACATACTGTTGGGGGTGGTGTAAGCCGGACACATACTGTTGGGTGGTGTAAGCCCGGACACACACTGTTGGTGGTGTAAGCCCGGACACACACTGTTGGGTGGTGTAAGCCCGACACACACTGTTGGGTGGTGTAAGCCCGGACACACACTGTTGGGTGGTGTAAGCCCGGACACACACTGTTGGGTGGTGTAAGCCCGGACACACACTGTTTTGGTGGTGTAAGCCCGGACACATACTGTTTGGTGGTGTAAGCCCGGACACATACTGTTGGGTGGTGTAAGCCCGGACACACACTGTTTGGGTGGTGTAAGCCCGGACACACACTGTTGGGTGGTGTAAGCCCGGACACATACTGTTTGGTGGTGTAAGCCCGGACACATACTGTTTGGTGGTGTAAGCCCGGACACACACTGTTGGGTGGTGTAAGCCCGGACACATACTGTTGGGTGGTGTAAGCCGGACACACACTGTTGGGTGTGTAAGCCCGGACACACACTGTTTGGGTGGTGTAAGCCCGGACACATACTGTTGGGT